>NW_010389088.1:7470-15010 GCF_000710305.1 Buceros rhinoceros silvestris
TCAGCAGGATCGGGATGGTAGTTGTGGCTAAAGTGCACTTGGATACTGGATGAATGTCAGGTATCATTAGTTCACATACAGTTAATGAACAGTGTTTCTTGAAATAGCCTTTGTACTTGAAATTCATTATTAAATTACTTAGATTATCAAATTATAAACCCTGTTCCCATTAAAAAGTAGGTAAATCATCTTAATAATCTCTTGAACAATTCAGTAGCTGTAGCACACTGACTAGAAAGCTGACTGGAAATGCTGAATTCTGTGATAATAACAAATAAAATTATTTGCTCCTTCATTACGAGTTTCTCTGACATTTCCAGAGACTTCCAGACTGCTGTGATTGAGTAGCTTCTCTTCGAACGGTTACTGCAAGATCAATTAAATTAAAATGAAACAGTTCATTCTTTTATATAGATGTCTGTGTGGTTCAAGAATGGAATGAAAGTAATACAGAGGATGTGACAACACGGGGCAGGAGCCGGGTTAGACAGAAAGATTGCAATGCCCCTTCGAACTACAAAACACTAAAATGCTCTATATTCCTGGCCAGAAGGGGATTCCATACAGGGGATGTTGCAGAAAGTCTGGACATAACAGTAAGTTATAGCTGCTGGTCCTATAGACAATGTCTTCACACCTTCAGCTGCGTAACTCCTAAGGGGGACGTACTTCCACTTTATAAAGAGCCTCCTCACAATGCTCCACCCAAAAGCCCATCCCTAAGGACAGCCATCAGAAGCTATAAATCTGATCTCAGGGGTGAAGAATCTATGTGCTTACAGCTTTTCAAATAAAGGAGGAACAATTTATTGATTTATTCTCCACAGCAGCATTTACCACCCAAAATACTGAGTAATGTTAAAACCTTTTCTTTGGATTGTTCTCCACTGAGCTCTCAGCATCTCCTGAAACCTGCCTGAATCCTGTTTCCGTGCTCTGTGCCAGACTCCTCGATGGGCCGTGCTTTCCACTGCGATAGGATTTCTGCGATGCAAACTGTGCTGCGTGGCCATAACCTGGCATGAAAGACGTGGCTCCTCCAGTGACCCCCGGCCATGCAGTGGGAGTGAAATAAGGCACTGTGAAGGTATCATAACAACTGAGATCAACACAGATTAATCAGAAGCAGATCTAGAAGAAAAAGAACTGGCTCAGTTTTACAAACTGATGTTTCTAGAGCTAGCCTGACAAAAAGTGTTTTCTTCTCAGCTGCAATTCCTTTTCCAGTAGCAAATCCAAAACCTCAGCAAAACAGATGTAAAAGCTCCTCGTTCCTCTTTCCACAGGGTGACAGAGCAACACCCCCCAGCTCACACAGACGGGCAATGTTTTTCCCACTTTAAAATACAGCTGGAGGCTCCTCCAAGCACGGAATGGGTCTGACGTGAAGCTGTCAGCTGCTGCTGGAGTGCATGAGCCGAGCTGTCGCAGTGTTGAGAGAGCAGACAGGAAAGGAAGAGGGCAGGATGTGGTAGTGGTTATTCAGTAGGTGGCACTTTTCTCCATGAGGTCCCAGTCTGGCAAGAAGCCCTGGTCAGTCAGACCCAGACAACGGATACATTGTCCAAAGGTTCAGAGATGGAAAAACGTTTTTCGTTGTTTTGCTTTTGGGGGTTTTTGTTTATTTTTTGTTTCTGATGCTTTTCACTTGCAGAACATAAACATATGGTAGATTTCAGCTGGACTAAAATAGAGGCGAGGAGTCCATCTGCACGGAGCTGGCTGCAGGGCTGGCCCTGCCGCTGCTGATTTACTGTGGTCGAAGAATGCAGCCCTGTGCCTCGCTGCGGCGGGAGGTGCAGGCTGCTGCTGGAGGCTGGTGAATATGGTAGTGAAGCCTTGTGACCGGTGTTTGGAGCAAATGCAAACCTGGTCAACACTGCTCTGCCATCCAAAAGTACCTTCAGGGTTTAATTTGGCTGATGTATTCTTCTCTGCCTGCTTCGTACAGACTTCTCCTATCGACTGCTATTTCTGTGAGAGTGGCTGCTTTCCAGGAACGGAGAAATTGATTTCTGTATGCAAGTAAAAGACAGAGAAAGAGGGAGAGAGAAAAAATCCAACTGAGTTCATGGTTCGTCTGATACCGATGTTAGAAACTCAGAGAGGACACGATACGAAACCGTGGCCTCCTGGAAATGGTTAATGAGGAATTAGACTACACAACAGTTACCTTGCTTTAAGAGAATTTTCTCCAAAGGGTTAATTATGGACCCAGAAAAAGGCTAACAAAACAAAACAAAAAAAACCATGTGGAAGGCATCAAGCCTAAATTTTCAACATGAACAACACTAATAGACCTTTTCTATAGCCAGGCACAACCTCTGTAATTCTACAAATTGGACTGAGCCCCTGGGAAGTATGTGCCTGCAGCTGCTACGCAGATGTGCACATAGCAAATGAGGCAGATTCTTCCAATAACAGGGGATGGTTCTGAGGCTAATAAAATTACCACTGATCCAGTGTTAACTGACAACTTTCCTTATAAAAAAGTCATATATTTCATCTTATAGCAAAACACACTCAAAGCTGAAAAGTATCCTCCCATGGATGGGCAGCAAATTTAATTCTTCTCACTGCAGAGGGATTCCCATCCTGTAAATATTAGTTTATTGTTAAACATCCCTCTTTGGAAATAAGGAAAGTTGTCCTTGGTGCTTGTTTGGAAGCAAGAGCTCTTCCTCAGGAAGCTGCTTAGTATTTGTCAAGTCAGAAAAACAGACAAACTTTCCTGCAAGTATCTACCCAACACTTAAACACAAACCTGGTTTCTGCTTGTGAGAGGTGAAGGAATAGCCCAGACAACCTGTATGGTTGGCTGACGTTCAAGATCAGCTAAGAACCAAGTCGCACATGCTGCCGTCCTGCTTTGCTGCCATGTGACTACTTTCTTCACTGCTTTTCCTGCAGTGTCTGGCCTCCACATGAACGCATAGTGAAGGTTGGATTCCACAACAAACACAGAAGCAGAGGTTCTCCACAGAGCTTGGAAAAACTAGGTAATCAAACTCAACTGCACTGTACAACAAGCATCGAGGGCAAACTCACACCTCAGAGGTGGTTAAACAACTAAAGAGACCTTCAGAAATCTGGCCTCCAGCACTTGCTCTTTGGCACTTGTGACAACAGCTCTAAGAGCTGAAGGATGGGACTGTGGCAGGGATACCTTTAGCATGGAGTCCACAGGGATCCTACAAGGACTTCTAACAATCTGATTTTGGGAGTCACATGAGCTTGACCCATCAAAAACCTTTTGTACATAAGTCACAGATGTTCAGGCACTGAACTGACCTTCAACAACCTTTACAGAAACCCTAATTAACAGGAACAGTGACAGCCCACCAAATACATCACTCTTTTACGAGAGTGGACTCACCCATAGGCGGATTCCAAATGACTGAAGTGGAAAGAATGCCCCTGCATTTTGGGAAGGAGAATCAAAAATAAACAACGTGATGATGGATATAGAGAGTGAGGCAGGAAGGGACAAGAAACAGCAACCAAAAAGAAAAAGGAGGACAAGGACTGAGAACGGAGGAAAATGGATGAATGTCACTGACATTATGAGTTCACAGGCAGGTGGCAAGGGCCAGAGATCCTTTACCCAATGGAAAACACAGGGAAATGGGCAGGTCAGAAAGGAAGCAGAGGTATCTGGGAGGAATGACTTTAGCAAGCATTTTCCCCTGCCTTTCTCACCTTACTGCAGATTTGAAATTCATTTTAATCAGAAAGGTTTTTTAACATGCTCTTCTTGGAATGTGATCAAAGTGTTGCCTCCTTAATCAAAACATTTTATGAAGTCCCCAAACGTGCCTAAAATACTCCCCTCTGCTGTAACGCTAATGGCCGACAATCGCTTCAAGCTGTGGTCTCCTCAGCTCGGATAAACAACGCTGTGCCAACGTTTGGCTGACGAAAACCTCCAGAACCATATACCAGGAGCTTAAAAGGGAGACATTGTAATTTTGTCGAGGGCACTCCTCCCTGTGAATTACTGTTCTGTCTGCATCCCACCATGCCATTAGGAGACACCACTCTGATACCAGCGATAGCTGCCCTTGTTTACAACGGGCTTGTTTACAATGAAGCGATTTGCTAAGGGATCACCATACCAACATAACTACTCCCTTTCTACTCCCCAACTGCTATAAATCTCTCAAAGCTTTGCACTATGCACCACAGAAGTCCCAGAGACCTCTCCAATCTTCCACAGAAATGAGCGGTCACACAAGAGCGCCCTTGCTCACTATAGACATTGCTAACACAGTTCTTAAGCTTTAAGTTCTTCCCACGCAGTTTCCTCGGAGTGCGGGGCATTTTCATCCACCTCCAGAGCAAAGCTGCTTATGTGCACTAATGGGTTGGTTCCATTTTCCAGTCTCAGAGACTGGTGGCTGGAAAGACTTGCCCACACCACCCTGGTTTTAAAGCTCTTTTCCGGTAAAATTCATGATCACATTGTTACGGCTGTTTTCCTGTAGCAGTTTAAAGCATTGCAGACTCTGACACACCTACCTGATGGGAAACGCACCCGTGGCTGACACCCAAAGCAGCATTCAGGGCAGCGTCACAAGAGATGATCCCATTCCTGGTCCCCGCCTCGCAGATGACCCCCAGCACATGGTTGATTCGGCGCATCCTCCACCACAGACACGGGTCAGGGTGAACCTGTCACATCTGTCAGCACATGCTGGAGGAAGAGGCACTGGTCTGGAAGCCAATCCCACTTCTCGCCCCTTGGGGACCGCTCTCACTAGGGGGACTTAGGCATAACATGGTGCCAGAACACGAGGAGCAGCTGCTGCTTCCACGTCGCATTCAAGAAGTGGAGGGAGGAAGCTTCAGTCGTTGGCTTTTGGCACTGGCTCTTTCTTTACATAACAGTGTGTGGAAGGCTGGATGAACCTGGGAATTGGTAACAAGAGACAGAATATGTTTTAGACAGCGCAAACACTTCTGACGAGGCTCGCCTGGACAGCAGTGCAGGGCTGTCATTGCTGCAGAACAAGGCTGCTTTGTCTTTATTTATTACTGGTTACGTGGAGGCAGCTAATGTTCCCAGCCAAAAGTCAGGGCTGTACTGCATCAAGTGCTGTTCTGAAAGATACTAAGTAAAAAAGTTTGTCCTCAAAGGCTTGTATGGGAGACAGGCAGTGGAAGGAAGGAAACGGTATCTCTTTTACTATGGCAACAGATGCACAGGGATGTTTGTGCAGGGTCACATAGGAAATCTGTAGCAATGCCAGAATTTGAACCTACGTCTTCTGCATGCGATTACAGCACGAGTGCAACAGGTCCTTCCTTCCTCTCAAACATTTGTTGTCTGACTTCTAGCTGAGGGCTTGAACCCAAGAACATCAGCATGGAAAACAAGCCTTACTCAGTCACGTTGAGAAAGAACCGCATCAGCAATTGGCACTTGAAAACTCCAGCAGCGCCTGCAGGTCAGGAGAGCAGTTGTTCCACCAGTGACTGCAGTCAGACATTTATTATGGAGCTGCAGTCAGCTCCATTTATAAGGCTCCACATCACATATTCCAGGAGGCATCTCTCTGGGCCAAGCTTGAAATCCATCCACGAGGCAAAACAGCAGAGCTTGTTTTTTCTGCTGTACCCTTGCGCTGTGTAGCTGTGAACACCGTGCCAGGGGATGCACGTTCAGACTTACCCCTCTTGGCAGGAAGAGCTGCACATGGTTTGGGATATTGTTCAACATCTCTGCTGGTTCCCTGCTCGCTGCTGGTATCTGTTTTCATCGAGGAGCCTTCAGAAATTACTTGTTCTTTCCCAGAAATGACAGTTGCAGTCCTTTGGGTGAAGGTTTGTAGATCTAGCGTTGTCAGAGCTAATGTCTTTCGACTGATGTTGTGCTTGAACAGAGCAGGCTGGCAGTTGACAGAACAAGCACAGTAAAAGAAAAGACCACGAGCAGAAAGGGAAAAGCAAGGAAACTGATAGCAGCAGATATTGTGAAATTGATAGGCTTAATTTACTGTGTTTCCTTCTCAGAAGTTACCGTAACGGAACATCTAATTTCACTTATTCACAGATTTGATGGAGATAAAGTACGTGGGCTAATAGGACAAATCCTAGTATTAACTGTAACCTACCATAGCAAATTCTACTTCAGAAATTGAAGTTGAAGGGTATGTTGTACTATTTTTCCCCACTCAGTTATTGCTGCGTGTCTCTGAAATTCAAGTCTCTCAATTTACGCCACATTTTCTGAAATTTTACAGAAATCTAATAAAGTATGGTGAAATACCATTTGTTTTCTGAAAGAAAATTGTTACTGCACACACAGCTTTGTTGCCTGCTAGCCTAGGAACGCTGACACTTCACCAAAGTGGCATTTCAGAGCTGCTCAGTGGCTGTTAGAGGTTTCTGGACCCCCCACTCCCTTCCTGCTTCAGCTGGGACCCTTGGCCCAGCCCAGGACACGGGTTTCTAAGCTCTTGTTTCCTGGCCATCCCTGCTTCTACAGCTTGGGGAAGGTCACCATTCAGAGTGACGTGGTGGTGGAGAAGCTGGGCAGATAAAGAGAATGAGGCCAGAGTCCCTTAGGGACCTGCCTGACAGGCTGTGTTTCACTGCAGTTGTGCTGCTGGTTAAAAACCTCCTTCATTTCTTCCAAAATCCATCTTACTCCAGAAAGTTACCAAACAGGTACAGAGTCCACGCTCTGGTTTTCTCAACAGCGATTGGGAACGAACCAAATGACAAAAGGTGTTGACCTGATTTGTTGGCTGCCCAGTACTACAGATTTCAAAAGCTGTTTGTCACGTAAAGCAAAATCCTCAAAGAGATGCACGAGAGGAATGTGGATTCACCGATTCTCCTGGACACACTGTGGGAATTTTGTGAAGGGATTTGAGGAATCGAAAGTTTGATGATGAAAAGGTGGCAGAAACGTTGGCAGGAACAAACAGGCTGCATTGTATGAAGCACCACACAGAGCTTCCAGATGGAATTCAGAGGGAACAGGGGATAACACAGTTAACAAAAATCAAAACTAATAAAGGTTAAAATAGCACCGTTCTCTCTGTGGGCCTGCAAGATGTTATCGGGAAGGGACAGGAAAGGGTGTTTGAGGGCAAAAGGATACATTTCTCAAAAAAGTCTTTCCTAACATACCAGCTCATTTAGGAAGTTTTACACAACCCTTTACAATGCCTTTTCTTCAGCTATTTTTGACATGCCTTTTCTATCAACTTAACTGGGAAATGCAGGCAAATTAAATCTGCCCCCTCAGGCTATCATAAGGAATGCTCTTGCCACTTCCACCACTGGCTCAACTCCACCCACCACAAAACCGGCAGTGGGAGAACCGGAGTAAAGAAAATATCAGTCACCTTGTGCCCACTACAGGCACCCAAATCAGAGTGTGGACACGTCTGCTGCTTAAGGCTAGAGCCCAGTGGTGAAACACCACTGTCCAGAGCCTGATTTACCACTAGTACTCCCAGCATGGTCACCTGGGCGGTAGCAAGCCTAGGAAACACAGGAGATTTAATGGAGCAAAGCAGCGGTCAGCCGG
>NW_010389088.1:15294-20798 GCF_000710305.1 Buceros rhinoceros silvestris
GGAAAGGTCACAGGCGGCAGTCGCTGCACCCCCTTAGCTCATGAGATTGAGGCCAACATCCGATGGTACAATATGGACGCGTGCGGTTCTGTGCTACTCAAGTCTTTGAAATCAAAAGTGAGATTTTTTTGTCTTTCTATTCCAATTTTTCACCTACGTTTTACCAGTTTGCGCACAGTAACTGTTGAAACAGTTGTTGTTATTATGAGCCACATGTCGATACACCCACCAGCACGAAGAGTCCCACCGGGGCAATCAGCCCCGCTCCTGCTGTAAGGCGTCAATATTCAACGTGAGAACGCAATGAAGATTTGTTCCTACATCTCAAGGGTTAAAATAGGAGAAAAAAATAAACACGATTTTCCCACTACTAAGAGACGCTTTTCTTTTAGAAGTTTGTCATAATTGTCATCAGTTAGTTGATAGGTTTAAAGTCATTATTAAACCAAGTTTTCAACAATTTGCTATAGTAAGATTTTTATACAGCAATTTGTATCACTACTTAGTAATTGTCCTCTTTATCGTGGGTATAAAACCCCTACACTTGACTGTTTCTACACAGTAGCAGACGTACCATTAGAACAGAGAAAAGTCTTGTTAAAGCACGAGCTTTTGGAACTCTTTGTTTCAATGTTAGGAAAACCAGCCGGATGGCTGTACAGGACACAATCTAACTAGGAGTAATCCTTAGGTCCGGTAAAATTAAGCCCTAAAACCAGGGATTTCATGCGAATAATAAGGGAGCTTAGGCTTTGATCCCATGTCCCTGATGTTAATTTGTCACCCCATATTGCCTGGCAATAAAAAATTTAGGACCGGTCCTGGAAGGCTGATAGGAGTCCAGGGAACTTCCTGCCTAGCGAAGATAAGGAAAGCGTATTGTTTCCTGTTTACACTGGACATGAGCTTTATAGAATTATCCTACCAGTTAGGATTAATTGGGCAATTATCCTGGCCAACAATGGGACATTGATGACAGCAAAACAAAGACGTCTCAGAGCAGCTCCTTCGTCAGCGCTGCTGCCAGCCAGAGCCCCACGAATCGCCTTGGTCCTGGCTGCTGTCCCAGCGCTATCAGCCCTCGAACAAGGGCTGCACAGTCACAGGGGGAGCTGCAAGGGAAACAGTTTTCCTAACCTGTCATCGTTTAAGAACTCAAACATTTTTCCTTACCACAAAAGGAGTTGAGAATTTGGAGGGAAAGCTGTCCGCAGAGTAAGCATATGCAGAAGAGACTGGCTGGAGAGAGCAGCATCGCTTTCCACACTTTTGAACCTTTCCTTGGGACTCTGACCTCTTTTATCTGAGTGAAAGCAGCATTTCAACACTGGGATAGAAAAAGGAGGAAATGTCAGAATGGGAATGTCAAAGGGCTGGGCTTGGGGTTTTTTTACCCTGGAAAACCTCTAAGCAGGAGACTCAGCTAGCTGAATCTTTCTTGGCAACAACTCCAGTGAGTTGACTCGTTCTGTCAGAAAGTTTCTGACCAGCAGCAGTCGGTGGTTCATGCAAGACAACAGAATAAAACACCGATGCCATTCGCGTGACTCTGTTTCGAGCACAGGAGACTCTGTTCTGACCTGGCATGGCCAGCACCCCTCTCTGCGGAGGCACTCCTACGCCCCTTCTCACGGCAGACCTAAACAAAGCCCGAGTCCAGAAGACACCCGCTCTGAGCACCGATTCCCACGTTAGATGAACCCTAGAGTTACCCAGCCTGTGCAGCCATACAACACAACTTCCAGCAATTAAATGAATCGTTCCACATTTTAACACTCTATTTGTACTTTTTCCTGCATATTTCAGAGACATCTGAAGACAGCTCTCAAAGGCACTGATGCGTGCTGCTCCCCTGTTAACCCAAGAATTCCAAGACCCAGGTTTAGACCTAATTCATAATCCGGCCAATTATACTTAGCTCTAACATTTTCTCTCCTGTCCAGAGAAAATAAATCTTCTCTTTTTTTCTGAACACAACCCAAGAGATGATCGTGTCTATAGAACACCTCACACTAAATCTTAAAATAGCTACAATCCTAAACACTTAAAAGCCTGAATCTTTAGATAGAAACTCAATATTTATGGCAAAATTGACCTTTAAAATCCCCAGTATTCAAGTATTTCAAACATTATGTCTTTATAGCGATATATATAACCACCACCTTGAAGGAGACCAGAGCTGAGAATATCTATTAGTTATCCAAATTCCAGATTTTCCAAGACCAGCTGAACCACACTGGGAGAGTTGATGCTGTGTTCTTGTGCCTGAAGCTTATTTTGGTCTGAATAAACTCACTATTTTACTGAGGCTTAAATAAAACCTCCAGCGTAAAAAAACCTCACGCCTCAACCATATTAAAAACCCCACCTGTTCTAAATGGTTCCCCGTCAGGAACAAAGTCTAAAACTCAATGAGTTCCTCTATGAATTCAATTTGCTTTTAGTCCTCGTATTTCGTCCTGGAGGCCAGCAGCCGCAGAACACTCATCCACTGCAAGTATACACTAAACAGATGGAAGTTCCCTTCGGTTTAAGGAAACTGCTTACAGAGGTACCTGCTCTTCCAGAAACTGAAGGTGGCTGTGAGAAGACAAGATGGTGTTTATTTTCTCCATTTTTGTACTTCACTTCTGGTGGAGTTTTCTTAAGGAGAAGATGAACCATGAGGAGAGGGAAAAAATCATTTGGAAGCTGTGTGGGTTAGCAAAACACACTGGAGAAAGCAAGAGAAAGGGGCTTAATACTTTCATACCGTTAAGGAGGGAAGCAGCAGAGCACAGACACTTTTTAAAGAATGCGGTGCTGCTTTGACATCCCTGTTCTCTCTGGAGACTTGCACATACTTCTTAGTTTTGACTGATACTAAATAATAGGTTTCCTGCCACTAACGACAAGGTTCCCCTCTCCCCTCCCAGGTTAACTGCGTCCGTCCAAGAGACCCGGCCCTTCGCACACAATAGCTCGCTTGCTGCAGAGCCCCTGCAGAGGCCTTGCTGAAAGCACACAGAAAAATATTTCTTCTGCTCTCTTCCTGAACTTCTTAAACTCCAGGTGACCCAGAGTAAAATCCATTTTAATGGGGCCTCAGTAAAATCAGTCAACTGAGTCCTTGTTGAACTAGGCAACAGTATGCAGAAATAAAAAAAAATAATTAGAAAAAGACATTCTTGTTTCTTTTTGGAGTCTTGGTTCTTACTTTCCTTTCATGAGACAGCAAGGAAATAGTTCTGTTCCCAGTTTTGATTCTCAGTTCACCACAGAACTAAGCAGCATTATTCAAACGGTGCAGCTGCTGTTCATTAAATAGTGGGGCATTTGGTTTTATGGCAGTGCCGTCGCAGATGAGGTCCTGTCCTCCACTAAACTGTTCAACACATGCCTCCCATTTTCACTCTGTAATTCCCGCTGGTGGTGACACTAGTCCAGCCAGTAAGAGTTAGAACTGAGATTGGTAAGGAACACATCAAAGCTGGTTTTAATGTGATAAAGTAGAGAATATGTCTTTGTATTCCACCAGAACATCAAGTTTTTAATCTCTCATGTGAGCCTGATGCTGCAACGAGAGAGGGCAGAGACCACCATCTCTGTCGTGCTCTTCTCTGGAGAAGAAGTTCTATTATGTTTTACTGTGTGGCTACTCTAGCAATTTTAAGACAAGTGCGTAGAAAAAATACAGAAGACGTCAGATGTCTTCAAGAACTGATGTTATTGGTCTTGTAAACCTCAATCTTCACAAATCCAAACCCCTTCAAGTAGGGCAAATCTACATTACCAAAACAGTGCATTCTTGATTCAAGTTTTAATTTGGGTTAGAGTAACAGTGACAAAAGAGAATAATGTTGCAACAACCCCAAATCTCAACTCTTGATATTGCCACGTGTATTTAAACAAAATTAGTTACACCCAAACAGTGGAAGCCAGTTAAGAACACACCCTTCCTGTAGCATGTGCCACAAATACTCTAGGAGGTATAGGAGACAGTGCAGAGATGGATCTTTCCTATCGCCTTGTTCTGCATGTAGCTTCTCAGGAAGAGTTTCAGCCTTTCATCCACCTTTCGGCACATTCCTGTGAGACACGAACCAACCACGAGTGTCAGGGCTGCACATCAATCTTCTGTTGAGCGGTTCGTTTGCAGAGTCTGAAAAGCTTAAACAAACCCTGCTGCATCCACCCCACATCCACAGTTCCTTGTACAACTGCGTGTTCTCGGGATTTATGTGTGTATAGCACCACTCTCTACAACTGAAAGACCTAAGCGCACATTCCTTCAGGTCTCTCTTGCCTTCTAATATTTCTACATCAGCAGCCAGAAGCTCTACCAACCCACAGCTACACAAAACGCACTTCTTTCATGCTGGAATTTCATTCTATTTTCAAAAGTACTTTCAGGAACGAGTCTGAGGCAAACAAATTTTCCAAAGCATTAATCAGTTCCTGGTTTTGTAAATCCTACTGCATTGTTGAGATGGCCAGTCTATAAGCCCCGAGGCAAATTTTCAGTACTGAGACAAAAGAGGAGACACGTGCTCCTTTTAATGCTACTAGTATTTGATCATTTAAACAGTCAGTTGCACGCATTTTGAAATGCAGTCCTTGGAATTTTTACTCTGCCCCCCAGGCTTTCCTTAAACAAAGGCTGCCTACATTTGCTGTACAGGTCTTTACACAGAGGTTAGGGAAAATTTCTTACAGTAAAAAACGCAGAAACAAGAAAAACACCGGTTTAAATGACGAGCCACAGCTGGGGATCAAAGGGTCAGCATTTTCACCAGAAGGGAATCCCTCTTACATCCCTCGTCTTATTTATCAAACTAATTCCTGGACTGTTCTTCAACAAAGAGCACTGTTTCTCCACTTTTAGCTGCATCTGCCTCTAAATTTCAAGTAATTCAGTGACAGTTGGTCTAAGGAAGAAAGCTGCTAAGGGCGACGACAGCACTAACAGGCTCTATTTTCTTTTTGCCCCATCTCTACCCCATAACCCACTCCAAGTTTTGCTCTCTCCACTACCCGTAACCTAGATACACTGTATTTAGATAAACAGTCACAGTCCTTAGAACAAGATCCTTATCTCCTTTCAACTGCTCCAGCCTAAAAGCCATCACAGTCCTCAGCCGTTGGGAACTTTACAACTTGTTGGATTTTTCTTGAAATGTGTCCATTCTTAAAAGCCAAACCCATGGAAAAATAACCGAAACCAAATGCCATGTGATCAGGGCCAATCATAACACATGAGAGCCCTAAAATAACAGGAGAGACACTGCGGTAATGCCTGACCTTCTGAACTGTGCATATGGGCTGAAGCAAAACAGCCCAGATTCACGTCTTAAATGGTGCATACTAATAGTTTATTTGCAATGCAGAAGAACCCAGTTTATAGAGCCGTGATTTTAAAGATTCAAGGACTCGCTTTAGATGCCAGAAATGACTTCACTTTTGGAATAAGCTTAAACAAGGTCACAGTTGTACTTTATTAGCTTATATGGTCAAAATCAGTTCAG
>NW_010389088.1:20876-26891 GCF_000710305.1 Buceros rhinoceros silvestris
AGCAGGCAGTTTCAATGGCTGCAGACATTCCCTCTTTCTCCCTGCATGCTTCCACCTCAAAAAGGAAAGTACTCTAGCAGATTTTCTGTTCTAAACATCTCCAAAATATGGATTTATTCTGGGTGCTCTGAAACTAGTTGTTTGAAAAATGTTAAGTATACAGGCAACACAACTTCCACGAGAAGTTTCTTATAGAGGTGTTATCAGCTTGTTCAGCTCTCCACCCAGCCCTTAACCCAGGTGGTAATGTCTATCAGTCACACACAGATCACCCCTGTAGAAACTGAGCATGTGTAATCCCCACACCCTAAAATGCAGACAATGTTGCTGCTGACAAAGATGGAGCCCTAGTACATATCCATATGCTGACCACGATGCCACCAGGATACTTCCTCACAAGAAACAGTCATCGTTGTGCTGACAAAGAAAGAAGCCAGGATACGTCAATAAACAGTAACTTCAGGCAACAAGCCATGGCAGCGTGGGGATAAAGGCCATGGCGATCCAAGTTACACGTAGCCAGTCAGGATGCTCAGTCGCTGTTACTGTTCTGAGCGGAGTTAAATCTGCACAAACTACAGCGTAAACGCCACCCTCTATCCAACCTAGATGTTCGAGACGGCCAGACACAAAACCATACCACAGTACTCCCCACAGAACACATGTTCAGGTTTGTTCAGAATTAATAGATGTGTCTCCTAGGAAATATTTTTAAGAGGATGTCCACATGTGACAATTGGAAAGGAAAAAGCATGGGGGAAAAGGACAGATGCATCCAGGACAATGACATCCAGGCAGGTGTTGAAGTCCGGTTGTGTGAATTAGAGGGAAAAAGGCTGAGAAAGTGGCTGGGACTGGTGCTAGCTGAATGCGAGTGACAGCGGAAAGCAAGGAAACCTTTTGTTATTATTCCCGTCCTGTTTTCAGGGAAACTGATCATTCTACTTTCTTCAGAAATGAGCAGGATCATTTTGGAGACTCCTCAATCCACAGCCTTGCTGCCTTCTCTGCAGGAAAAACTTACAAGGCACTGGGCCTTCTGGACAGGCACGCAGCCAGGAGAGAAAACTGCTGCCAACGAACCCCACTCGAGTTACCTACAGCCCTGATGAAATCAGAACACAATGAAATCCCGATCCTGTTCTGGCTCAAAGTCCCTCTACGGCTGGCAGTAACACAGGCAAGATTTTCTTTTTAAGCCTTCCTTTACTTCATTAAAAAGTTTCATATGAATAAAGAGAAAAGCATTACAAGAACTGTGTAAGATAGCTTTGTCATTCCCATCTTCTAGGTCTTGAGTAGGTGCCTATCTCCATACACACGCTTACAGGAGTCTTGCAACAGAAGCTACCAAAGATCCTGGCAAATCAACAGGTAAAAGATAGCAGAACTGTGTGCAATTTGCCATGCTCTGCTCGATAGATAGTTATCCGAAACAGACAGTTTTGACAACGAAGGTGAGATGTGGCAGCCAGACCACAGAGGAAAGGAGAAGAGTAAAATGCCTCTTAATGCATGAAGAATTCAGGCATGAAAATGGAAGCACTTGTTGTACACAGAGAGTAGAGTGGCCAGAGGATGAACTGTGATTACCAGAGCTGATTTTGGCTCAGCACCATAATTCTCTGTACTACTTCCTTCAGGTGAATGCTTGCCAGAAGTATCGCTGGGCAGAATCCAAACTTACATCTGGCCAGAATCAATGAGCACAAGCAGAGACCATTCAAACTGGACTGTAGAGAAGGGGTTAAAAATATAAACCAGCACTTCCTAAAGGCCTCAGAAAACCAGATCGCCATAAAGACGTCCTTTCTTTCAGGATCTTATTTAAAACTCATGGACGTCAGCAAACTAGATGCTTCTAACTGTTAACAGGGAAACTTCTGTGTTTTGTTACTGGGTTTTAATACCACCCATCCAGAACATCGATTTCTTTCTTCTCTGTTGTTTACAGCCTCAAAGGAGAAAACGAACCCATGGAGCTAACAGTGGCTCTCAGAAGAAGGTGTAGGACTTACCGCAGGCTGACCCTAGATGACGAAGGTTGGTACCAGTACACTGTTCCACCACCTTGTACCAGATCTCCTGCTGGCAGCGTTCATAATGCTTCGAGTGTAACACTGCGAAATGTTCTTCTGCAGAAACATGACTCTGCAGGGATAAAAAAGAGAACACACGCTGCAGTGTCTTTCTTCTGAAGTCACTAATTATAATGGAAAGTCCAATTATTTAATGTGATCAGGGTAGAAAACCTCCAGCTCTGACATCTACCCAGTCCTATGACACGAAGGGTGATCCTGATCCTTCCAAAAACATCTCTTCACCTCCCTCCTCTCCTATCCCATCAAACCACTGAGCTATTCTCAAACACTTGTACAAACAGGAAGAGGAAAGTGAACTGATACTAACATCCTCATTTTCAAAAACAGGGTAGCTCCCTTGTGCTGGATCATATGCTCCCTTTTGAGTCCTGATGAAGTACAAAACACAACGACACACAGAAGCTTTGCTTAACCTAATTCTTAACATTCAGGTTTAACTCATCACTTGAGCAAAGGGGTCTTATTCCAGAACTTTGAATTGTTATCTACACAAGATTTTAAAAGCTGTGATTTCTGATTTGAACAAAATACTTTATTTCTCCTGTATATCATGCCCTCTTTCTAAAAATAAGTCTCATTTCTTGTCTTAAATTGTCTGTCTTCAGTCACAGAAAGAGGATGATTTGGAACATTTTTCTCCCATTCATGTGATACTTTCATAACTGCCAGAGGGCAACAAATAATAGTGCCACTCTTCATAATAATTTTGGTTATATCAGTATCCTATGAACGAAAAATTAGCAGTAATGCAGATCAGAGTAGTACAATACACCCTATTCACAAATGAAACATGATGGGTCAGAGAAGTCGGGAAAGACAACTGACAAGAATGACTTACTGGAACAGTTATGCTTTTTCCTAACAGAGACATCACTCCTCAGAGCAGAAATGTATGATTTTCTGTCAACATCTGGCTTTGTTACCTGCATTTGAAGGCAGCTTTGTGATTACAGAAACTATCCTGGAATAATATCGGCTTATATGTACGGCAGTATGTCAGTCCTCTCCTTCCAAGCTGCCTTTCTCGTCTCCTACTCCTGTGCCTCTTCTTATGGGGATTGGGAAAATCTGACTGTTCAGACCAAAATCACCCGGAATGAGGCTTTTGTTTCCAAGCGGGAACCTGCAATGCAGAACTGCAATGGAAGAGCCTGTTACAGAACAACTGGGTCCCCAAACCCGCAGAATGTCAGAACAGACTCCTGCAGTCTCTTCCATGGACCTCTCTTTCGCTGAGGACTGACAGTCTCCCAAGAATTTGGGGAGCACATTAAAGGGTTGCACGTTTGTGGTGTCCTCTTCCTTGTTCCGTCAAGCAAACAAGCACCCAAAACACATTTACAGGTGTTTCCACTCACCCGGGTTTTCTGAGCTCTTCCAGCAAGCTACAAGGTACAGCTACACTAGCAGGGGATGCGGCAGAGCACGGGCTAAGCTCAAACGCTGAGTGGCGTACAAGTGGCCTGCCCTCTCCTACACGAAAGGGTGTGCCAGAGGCTAGATACCGAACTCCACGACATGGTTTTCATCCTTAAGAGACAGTGAGCGTCCTTCCGAGTGATGCCAATGCAAGATGAGGATTTACATTTGAAGAACGGGAGGAACAACTAATGCCTATGTTAATGTGTTCAAGTTTTTACAAGCTGGAGCCTGAATATTTGTAATCAAATGACAAATGTAAAAAACTGTCTTCACATAGATCTAATGCAGAGAACAGAATATACATGTAGCTCACAAGTATATCATATATGTGAGATACACTTTGGGAAATACAGCCAGATCCTTTGCCAGATACTGAACTGCTTGCCTCAGCTGCTTTTAATTTTTGGAACCTCTTTAAAATGTGCAGATTAGGTCTTCTGTAAATACTTTAGACAGTCATAAATATTATAAAGTACAGTAAGGTCAAATTCTTGCTTACCATAACTGTTTACTCTCTCCACAGCATTTTACAAAATATTTTGTGAAAACCAAGCATCTGACAATCTAATTAAACACCAACCCTTTGTCTGCTTTTGTTAGATTAAAATGCGCAGATTGAGATTTATGCAAGCAGTGAAAGAACCTTGTGCAATATTGAAGAGCTGCCTCCTTAGCATGAAGAAGTCTGGAAAAATTTTGTTGAAAGCACATGTGCCAACACGGAACTTTATCTGCAGTGACTCCAAGAAGCATACTACCTTCCTGGGTTAATAAAAAGGAAAACCGTAACTCTGTTAGTTATATAAGTAGTTAAGACCGTGCCAAACTAGTTTCTATCTCATGACTGACTGTACACTAATCGTCGCACCCTTCCCTTACACTGGTCTGGTGACACAAGGAGAAAAGGTAAGTCCTCATCTTCCCTTACCTCCCTGTAACCTGCCTGTGCTATGAAGTCTTACTTGGAGGAGGAGAAATAAGAGATAAAGAAAACATGATTAGGGGGTTAAGAAGTCAACTCCACGAGAGAAGGCCTGGAAGGCACCCAACGTGCTGCGTCCTAAAGATGACACATTTGCTTTTCAAAGCAGTTGAGGAGAAAGAACTTCCACCAATGACAGAGAACCTAGGGACCCATTAGGACCCAGAGTTCAACCAGATGAAAGAAAAATCCCACCCATTTCTATCAGCATTTCCATCTAAACAGAACAGATTGAAAATGAGAGTCTTTAGAGTCAGACTCCTTGCCATTTGCCTAATGCACTGATTAACTGATACTTTCTTTGAATTATTCATTTTGCAATCTTTTTACTATTTAAATCAAGCTGAACAATTACATATTATAAACAACGAAAGCTAGTGGGCGCAGTAATACTCATTTTCCACTGGGTTAAGGACTGGATGAACATTGCAAACCTTTCACTGACAGGAGGACTGTTTGGTTGGACACAATTGCTTTCAATTTCAGAAAAGTACCCCACTCCTTCTTAAAAAGCAAAATTTGTGCTCTGTGGTATGACTGAGTAATCATGTCCTCATCACATAGCAGGCAATTAGGGGTGTCCGTTCTAGACAATGAAATCCAGAAAAGGTTCTCAGACAGGTGGGACTTGTGCTAACATGTACAGTTCCAAAAAATTCAAGAATCTCATTATGTCTCAGGCTCTTTTTTAAGACTCAGTTTACCAAGAATCATCTGGAGTATTACAGATCGCCATGACACCTACAGAATGAAAAACAGACTGTAAGTAAAATTACCTTCTGTAAACTGAACAGTATTGGGTTTAGTTACTAGGTACAGGAGGCCCATGGGACCATTGCTAGAGGAGCATCATTACCACAGGATTTATTCACTGTACATTTACAAGTCTTTTAAGTTGCCAGGAAAAGAAATGAGTGTAAAGACCGTCCATCCAAACCCACCTCCGAGGGATCTCTGACAGCTGTCTGTATCCATACACTGCACCCCACTCTCAGCAGCGCAAGGGAAGACTCCGGTCCCACTGGGACAGGCACACCTCAGCGGGGGCCTTTGCAACTGCCATTTCCCCCATCTCCTGACACGGCTGAGGCAAACCCTTGAATCTGCCTCTGGGTGTTGTTTAAAGTTTTATTCAGTAATTTTTATCTCTCTTTTTATTTTTAGCATTGCAACGCTCTGGTCTTTTACCCGCTTCTCACTTTAGTAAAGAGCTGGTACCGGATGAACTCAGGGAAATAACGTTAACTGGTTTTGCCAATAGCACGGGTCTGGCGTTGAGTCCTACCCGCCAAACGGATACCTGGCGTATTTATCATTATAGAACCCATCTATTTAAACTCAAGTTCAGAAACCGTGGTGAAGCATGTGGCACAGGATGCCTGAACCCTCCCTTCTTTTTGAAGGGAACACCAGTTTTCCACAACTGTATTGACATAAAGAAGGACAGCAAAAACCTGGAATGACTTAATTCCTGAATCAATAAAAAGATCAAGTTAATTATTTTCCCTA
>NW_010389088.1:26980-29486 GCF_000710305.1 Buceros rhinoceros silvestris
AGGCCTGACAAACACAGTTCATGCTATCTACCATCAGTGGCTTCAAACATCAGAACTGCTTCTTGGGGCTCACAAAATAAAGAGCAAGAAAATGAGTTCAGAGAGCAGAACCCCTGACATTGTGCCAAGAAACCACGTGTGGAAGAATACGTAGGAAAGATGTAACACTGACACATGAATCAGAGCTCACAAACTGTTACACAGCCTTTCAAGTTGAAGTTGAAATTATCAAATAATCATAAGCAAAAATGGAGGTTTAAAAATAATAAAATCAATGTGTTTTAACAGGTTCACTATAAATTGCAAGGGTTGGTAAAGACGAGAAACACTGGGATTCCTTGAAGTCGGAAATTAGGTCAGATTCTCTCATTTACACCATTGTCTTTATCGATGTCTTATGCAAATTCACATTCACCTTTATAAAGAGCATAGATTGGATATACAGCACGTCTCTAGTTTTCCCCCATGTATCTTCCATCAAGAAAAAATATTCTTTAAAAAAGGAGCAGCAGGACGGGATTGTTTTTATTTTTCCTTTCAAGAACTTGAGGGGGAAAAAAAGTCTTTACCAACCACACTATTACAATCCCTGTTACGTTTGAGACCGGCGATGTTAGTAGGGCAGGAAAGGTATAGAGAGAATTTCTCTTTGTCAGAAGACAGGCCCCTCAGCCTCTACATTTGATGCAGCGGTCTGCTGAGAGGGAGGCAGCCCTCGGGTTACCCACAGGCTGGCCTTTTTGCTGGGTCAGACAGCCCTGACCTACTAAACTGCTTAGGTTTTAATTGCTCAGGTTTAATTGCTTACGTTTGACCTGGTATTTTCAGGTTTTTTGGTATGTGAACTTTGTCTTTTGTGATGTTGTTGAGAAAGCTTGGGACTGAAAGAGAAGGGAATGCCACAAATCTTGAGTTCAGACCGACTTCAGTTTCTTCTTCACATTGATCAGGATTGCATCATTAGTGACGGTTACATATCAAATTACTTTGGGCAAATCTCACTTACCACAATCCGGCCAGAGGCTCCTAAACAGGGTTTCTCAGAAACTTCCAAACCTTTTGCTAGCTGCAGCGTGTCTAGCTTTTGAAAGGTGTCCGCACAGCTGCTGGAAAGCACTAGGAAACGGATGGTTGGGTCACCTAGAAGGACTGGTGAGCAACAGTCCTAGTGCGAGCGAACACAGAATTAAGGGTTAAATACTGGATATTCTACTGCTGCTGTCCGAGAAATTCTTTTAGAAGCAGGATAATTAGGTTTCATAAAACCCCTTCTGTTTTCTCACATTTGACACTTTTCAGTACTGCAGTATAACTACTAAACTGTACGCTGAGAATTCATGCATATCGCCAGCTACCTACCTCATCATCGGCACAACAGCACGAGCTTCAGAAGTCTCATACAAGTTTCTTCACCAAAATCACCTTTCAGACAATTTGCAGGGCGTTCAATTTTACAGGGGAAACCTGAGGTTTTGGTTTGGGTTTTTTTTTTTTTGCTTTTCCTTGTTTTGTTGTTTCTCTTGCAACCAGTAAAGCTGCTAGGCGCCAGATGCGCAACCCGTACTGTCCTTTATGATACGTCTGGATCCGGCTCAAAGCGATGCTGGCACCTCTGAGGATTTATAGGCTGCTAGTGACTCTTCGGTCCTACCAAAAACCTACCCAACCATACAGGGAAATTATGGCTTTACCCTGCTGAGAACCGCTTCTTGCCTTCCCCACCTGACAGCGCAAATGGAGTTAGTTGTGAGACGCACCAAGAGCTAAAACCTGATAGGTGCAACCTATGTCTGGGAGGAACCAGAACCCAAACAAACAGTTGTGACAGTGACACAATACTGGTTTCTCTCAAGACACAGCTAATGCTACAACGTGAACTGAAATGGCACAGAGAGGATAAACCTGACCAAGCAGCAGAGACCCGCGTGGTAGATACCCTCCAAGGTCGTAGTTAGATACAACGGAAGGGAACACACACTTCTGGGGTTTAATCTGCCTTTCGCAAAGACCACCGCTGCACCCTGAGCGTGCCGATACATGTTCATTGGTATAAAAGACCATAGCAGGAGGAGTTTACACGGTGGGTGCCTGAAATTGGGTGAGGTGAAACTGAGCCCAAGTGACTTTTGCTCTTCCTTTGTCTCCGATTATTTGAGATACATTTTAGGAAAGGTGTATCTGATTTACATTGATGAGCAATTTCTCAAAAATCACCCACTCTGAAGCATTTCAGAAGTTGATCACCTAAGGGAAAAAACAGCACTTAAAGCCACTCCTGGAAGTGCACAGCACTGTGACCAATTCTTGATGTTGCAGATCAAGTTGCATTTCAAATCGGTGGCACAGACCTTCATCCCTCCCCTCCCTTCTCCAGCAACGGGAAGAACTCGTCTTTCCGAAAGCTGGATTCTAAACTACGCCTTGGGCTGCAGTGAGTCAAGGTTTCATATGGGATTGGTTGAGCGGTTGTTGCTTTTTGCCTTGTGGTTTTTGTTTTTTCTTTCCC
>NW_010389088.1:29549-40572 GCF_000710305.1 Buceros rhinoceros silvestris
TAAAAAACTACCAAAGGGATTTGGGGTGGATTTAAAGTGTAGAAAAGTTACCACGTTTTATAACTGGTAAGAGAAAGATTTTACTGAGTAATAACTGCTCTGTACATAGGACTTATTTGTGCTGTATTGGGCATTACAATTGGTTATAACTTCCTTTATTGCCAAAATGTTTTTGTTTTTGTTTTTGTTTTTTTGAAAAGGCAAGCATTTCTGGCTTACAACGTTAGTTCCAGACATTCTTTGAGCTTGGTTTATGTTCTACCAGAAAGCTTTTATTATATTTTGTAGCTTTAAAAAAGTTCATCTTGCCAAAGTGCATTTAGTTGCCTAGCAGAGCATGCTTTTAACTCACGATCCAAACAACGTGGCAGCAAAGATAGAAACAACATTAAAACAACGCTAAGAAAACATGGAGTGATCTAGTTTCTAGATAGGACTTAATTGCATCTGTCTGAGACAGTGCCTCTTACAGCAAGGGATCATCGTGCAGCTAAAGTAATCCTGTACATGCTGGCCGTCACAAAAAAGCCAGACAACTGGAAGTCTTCTCCCTTATCTCTTGGCCTCCTACACCCTGCTCCGTTTGTGTGTTCTTACCTGGCAATTCCAAGTGCTAATTTATGCAAGGTAGTAGCTTTTAGACATGCTCTGACTTTGGCAGAGAGAGAAGTTACTTGGCTTGTCCTAACCAAGCTGCAGAAGTGGAGTCAGGTATCTAACTCAGGAGTTTTAAGTCAGCCTCTTTGATTTCATCACTAGACAGCGTTCTTCACCCTCTATATATAGTCTCAGTGTTAATTAAAGGGAATACGGTGTAATTCTACAAACTATACACAGCTAGACAAGAATGATTTTTTGAGATCATGATTCAAAAGCTTATGATTATTCATTTTGCTTCCCTTTTGTGTTAAGAAACCAAAGCAAGTCTAAATCTTAGCCAAATATTTTTCATATATATAAAAATACACATATTATATATATTAAGACTCCAAGAGAAGTACGTTTGAAATCTTTATGCAAATAAACTATAATTTTGTACATGTTCCTACTCTTGAAAAAGTCCCAAGGTAAAATAGACCCAAAATACTCCGCAGTATTAGAAGGAAGAAGAAAACAAACCAACCCCAGGACATGCTTCACAGATCACATCATTAACTTTGAGGTGTGTCTTTTGTTTACCAGCGATTCGGTCTAGAAAGCCTTGATTGCAAACTCTTTCCATAGAGGACACAAATACAAATTATGATTGAGTATGTGCAAAATTAAATGGAAACAGTAGCACAGTCTTGCAGTGTTGGTATTACAAATAAAGTCCAAATGTTAATTAACTGCTAATTTGTCTCCCCAGCTAGCCTCTCTGTTGGCCACACAGGGAAACACAAGTTGCAGTGGACAAATGAGTCCATGAATTTGCATCCTGTCAACCAGCTGTGTGCAGCAAAACCTTAACTGTAAATTAGATGCTAAGGGATGCAGTTATAAAAATAATTAGGGTTTTGGCATCAGTAGAGGAACGACACTTTCCCACTTCAATCCTTACCCCAAAATATCATTCAAAACGAATCCAAACCCAGGCTGAAACTGTCCTCCTCAAGATAAAAGCCTAAAATACTGCTCACTCAACATTAAAGTTTTGATAGAGAACTATTTTTCTGTTTTATTTATAGTAACAAATAAGATAAGTAAGAGATTTTTCACAAAACTTCTGGAAAAGTTATTTCCCAATAGTCCACACTTACCAGTGATTTCCCTTCTCTTCTCCCATGGGTATTCAGGTGAGTGACCTGGGGGATGAATCGGAACATAGTACCTGGAGGCGTTTAGCCCCTTCTGCTGGAAGTATTTTTCTTACTTCACATACGTAAGTAAAAGGCCGTGGGTCAGAGACTGAAAGTCACATACCTTATTGTCCAGGCCAGTGGCTCTGGAATCGTTATTATCTGTAAGTTATTCTATAAAAAACACAACAGTTCCGACAGCGATGTCTGAGAGAGATCAAACAGTCTAAATTTCCTGGCAAAGACACTAAATTACCAGCAAATCATCATTCAAAGAATGAAAGCACTGAACTAGGCATGAAGTAGATTAATATTTTAAGTGATTACACCAAACATTTGAACTGCTTTACAAGAAGATTATGCTCTAAAAGTATCAAAGGCTTAAGGGTACGTTGGAAGGTGCAATGTCACTTTTCTATAGTTTTAAAAGGCATCATGTCGAAGCTTGGCTGCCTTGCGCCTGTTTAAGCATTTTAATCCTGAAACATTAGACCTCTGAAGCAGTCTTAGAAGAACCCTAACAATTTTATGTATGAGCAACACACCCAGACCACCTGAAATAACAAAAAAGCGGGGAATTTTTATTTCAAAGATTTGTGTTGGAATCTCATGAAACACGAAAACCTCTGCTACGTTCAGAAGTTACATAAAATCTTACTGATTTTCAAAGCAGGTCAGCTTAACCAATATGGAAGTGAAAATAATTCTGTGGCCAGCATTTCAGCAAGGACTTAATGAATAGTTCAATAACAACTTCAGTCTAAAAAACAAGAAGAAAAAAAGGAAAAAAGGGGAAAAAAAAGAATAAAAACCCATCACCAGAACCTGGATGCTAGAGCGCCTTCAAATTACAGTTCCTGTAACTTTCTCTGTTACTAGCAGATTAAACCAATATGAGAATACTTTCCTTGCCAAATTCATCGGGGTCACATTACCCACTTCCCCTACACCAACAATCCTGGCACAGTTAAACAGACCTAGCCTCCCATTTTCCTTCCTGAGGAGTACAAGAATTTGGATTATGAAGCAGTACTAACTGCTGGAAAACCATTCGAAGTCGAAGTACACGCAAGGAAACAAGGGAGTTTCCTAAGTTTTATGTCAGCTGCAATAGCCTGGAACATTCCAAACAAGTGCTGGCCAAAAGCTTTAATGTTCACCCCTACATCAGTGCAGCAGCTTTGGCACTTGGCCTAACAAACACCACGCTGGCTAGATTCTATTGCGGAGGGTACGTCAAGACGTTGTCATTCACACTTGGCTTGGGATCATTTTGATACACCTCTGACAAAGCGTGCATGGGGCGGCACAGAAAAAAGTGCTGGATAAGCACAGCAACTCACTTGTCCTGCTTCAAGAGTGTGCACGTTTCTGCGTCGTGTGAAATGAATAATGTGACACAGGTACCATATTCCACCCATTCACAGCTGCAGCCTCAGTTGTGACCTGCCTTCTGTCTTTGTTTCCTGCATCCCTGGCAGTTCCACCCGGTATGGAGATTGTTTTTGCAAACTTCACATGTCCTTTTCTAAATTTCTGTTGCCTAGCTCAAGATGCTGTGAGCTATGCTCAACTGGAACAGACCTCCTGACAGAGCGACGATCACTTCTGAACAGCGGAAACAGCACCGCTGGTGTTAGCCCTTCTAAACCAGCGCACTCGGGTAGCAAGGACAACCCCGGGATTCCTGGGACCTGTCCTCTGTAACCTTATCATAATGGCACAAGTGAAGGCACATGACGGCATCACAGTGAAGGCACAAGCGTGGATTTATAGCGGTATCTTTGAAGGGCTCTTTGAACTCAGGCGTACCACAGTCATCCCTCTTTCCTCCTGGGTACCACAAATATCCTACACAGCTTTCAGCAACTGTTATTTAAAGATGGATGCACACGTGTCAGGGGAAAGGGAAGAGCTTTCTTCTTAACAAAAATGACCTGTACATGATGGATTTTGTACCTTTACAACCAGATATGGTGGCATTGTATAATAAAACTTGTTTTTTTGGTTTTAGTCAGACTCAAGTTACAGAGAAAACACTCTAGCATCTATTAACCAACAGTTTGGCATTACCTGGCTGGATTACCTGTTAACAACCTGATGCCTTAGTTCTCAAAACACACAACCTTGCCTTGCTTAAACGAGCTACCTGTGAAAGTCAAGACCCATCTTCCAAAGAACATACACACAAAAGCACCTGTTACGGTATTTATCTACCTGGTTAACCACTTAGCATCGCTTCCTGCTAATAATACCGACACAGCTGCAGTTGCGACTTCAGTAAAAGAAAGCAAAGTCTGAGTCCTTTGTAACACAATCATTACCACGGACATAACTGAATCCACCCTTGCACCTGGCTGCAGCCTAGTTGAACACATTTTGATATTAAGAGCTTCAAGTATCTCACTTTTCAAACCACCCAGCCTGCCAGTTTTCTGTAAATGCAAATTTCCCTGTGAATTAAATACTTACAATTCCTTCCTGAGTCACTAAGTTAAACCAAGCAAACATTTAAGCTCATATATCAAGAAAACGTCTTCACGCTTTGCAAAAATTTACTCTCACTTGACTGCAGTTTCAGTGAATTGTCTGGTAGCCATCACAGAAGGCGTTACAGGTGTGAAAACACTGACATACATCATCGTATACGAGCCAGAGGCTACGCTCACAGAATGGGCTCTAGGTCCAAGGCCTCAAAGGCAGGAAAGTGTGACCCAGGGCTTCAGCCCTGCCTTACCAGCGATCTCTCTAACACATTCCAAGTTAATCAAGTGTTTATATGCTTTACCAGATCAAGGTGCTCAGATTTCCTTTTCTTTACTGAGTTTAAACACAGCTCATGACGCTGCCCAGGGGACAGCAGTCTCGAACACTCGCCTTTTGACCACAGCCATAAGTGCGAAATCTTCTGTATTTACTCACAGAAATCTTCCAGAGAGAATTGTACCAGGACTACCGACTGCTTTTCCATCTGGTTTTCAAACTGACAAGTTAAGAAATTATTTTTACAGTTAAACTTTACACTGGAAAGGACATTATTAGAATCTCATGCAATTACTGTCTTCAGGTGAATCCTTGGCTCCACACCAGAACCTGAAACAAAGCTTCCGGCAGTGAAGTAGCTTTACGTTACATCAACAGGACTATTTCCTAGGGCTGCCAGGCTGCCTACAATAACGGTCACCTCTTACCCACCATATGCTCTTCTATGACTTCTTTTGATCCACTTCACTGCTCGTAGACTTCCATTCAACTTGGAAGATCTGTGTGAAGACGCACTGGCAATGACTGGAAAGCCATGCTACGTTACGGAGCACTGACACCGTGATTCTCAAAACCGGTGAAGGCTCACAGGAGATGTGAGCCTTCACAGAGAGGCTGAACCGGCACTCTATTGATGGCTGCCAGATGGAGAGGAGGAAAGCTGCTGCACCCTAGAAGGATGTGGCAGCCAGCATTTTTAAGCGGTCTGTGAATTCTTACAACCTGAAGTTCTGCAAAAGTAAGGGGGTGAGAATAATCTGAGGTTGAGTCTCCTATCATTTTTTAGCAGCGCTGGCATCAAGATGCAAGATCTTCGATTGTTTCTAGTGAGCAATTTGAGATCCTGCAACCTGATCTACTGTGAAATTTCATGAGCAGAGAAATCCAGGAGAGAACTTAATGAGAGACTACAGAATGTTCTTTAAGCTACAATGATTTTATCTTTCTAGCATCTGAGAAAGAATGGTGTGTATTAATTATTTGCTGCAACAGCATGAAATTACAGCTTTCTGTAGCGTACAGTCTTAAATTACGCTGCAAGGCCAGGCCAGTTTGTTGCGTGGTTGATACCCTGTTGGAAAAAATCCAAACAGTATTTCTCTTCTTTGCTCAGCAAAACCATTATGTTGATTGAACGGGAGCCAATATGTGCACTCATGCGCTATCTTGCCCTAACCTTATTTGTAATTTAGTTAGGACAGATCTGCATTTACAATGCCATAGATAAGCTACAGCAAGGGTTTCATCTTAAAGCCGCTATTTTAGGGGTTGTAAGTCCATTTAAAGCTGCTGTCTCCAAATGAAACGTGATTCTGAAGACATGATAAACCTTTCCACATAAAATTTGGTGGAGGAAAAATAACACTATCTTTGGTTGGAAGAAAAAAGAACAATGGCTTGAGATATTTCTTCTATTTTCTAACATCCCTAGACCAGAATCAGTAAATACTCAGTTCCATTATTGTGGCTGAGGCTTCTGAAATAAACCCCCAAGACTTCAACATTTGATGCCATATTCCCATTCCTGAACGAAATACATTTAAGATTTATTTAGCCCTTCTCCCTGGGTGCAGACATGCAATCCTGAAGGAGAACCCTGTTTGGGTCAGCATAGGAACACCTGTTAAACTGCCATTTGTCACTGTTCAAGCCAATGGAAATCTTGTCAACTACGTCTTACAGCAGAATTGAGCCATAGATTCTTTTATGCTCCGTTGCCTATCCTCACACAATTGGACATTTTATGTTACTACAAGCAAATAAATGCTAAAACAAATGCCAAGCTTTAAACACTCAGGTAAATATGTCAACACACCTTACTGGAGGCCACATGCTATTTCAGAAAAACCATTAGAGAAAACGCAATAGTATGGGGCTCTTCAAGTAAATCAGAGTCCCAAGTAACATCTATAAGCTAATCCAAAATAAATCATTTACATCACAGTAAAATTCTATGCCTTCATCTAAACACTAATGAGCTTCTGGTACCTTATACAACTGCCAAACTTCCGACTCTCGTAAGACAACTCCACATGGCAAGGTCAGCTGGAGAGATTAACAGCTAATCCAATAATCCACTACCAAGTTATGCCAATCCGTCACGGAGGTCCTTAGAGCAAAAGCTGGGCACAGAGTTCTACATCCTGAAGATAATGTGCAGGTTTCTTCTGTGCAGCTCACATTCTCTTCATTAACAGAACCACAGTTTGACATTCCGCGTGTTTTATGGAGTCCAGACTTCTCCTAAGTGTATATAATATAATTAATATAGAAAACACCACAGAGTAGTGCATGAACCATTAAAATTATTTTCTGCGTTAAAAAAAAAAAGAAGCCTGCAGTGAACCAAAAGTTTTACACGCTTTAGAATACGGAAATACCCTACAAACAGCATTAAGAGAACGTGCTAGCAAGTCACGGCAGTGGCCTTGCTAAGAGGTTTTATTGTCTTCGTGGGAGCTGCGATAGGTGTTTTTGTTGTATGTATCTGTTAGAATAAATAGGAAAGTAAACTGTTCAATAAATACAGCATTAACAATTAATAGCTTTTACTCTGCACACCCTACGGTGAATAACAGGCAGCAGAAAGTCAGGTACTCTTAACAGGCACTAATTAATATAATGATAACCCATGTTGTACATTACATATTCGTAAGTGTTTGGCACTTGGTTTACCCACTGTTACAGAAGGAACAAGAACAAACTCATCACAGACACCGTGGGGACTAAATATCTTAGTGACAGCAGAAGGGAAATGCATCCCATCAGCTGGTTCACTCACCGTATGGGAAAAACTGGTGCCTCTGCTCATATACTCGAACCGGCTCTTGTCTACTTTGTCAGCTTAAATGAAGCACCTTCAAGAATTAAAACAAGCTTCCCCTTGTATTTATATCTGGAGAACACAGCGGTCCCAGTTTTAGTTATTTTAGCCTCTACTGTAACAAAATGACATAATAGACTTAAAGAAGACTCATATATTGTTCTTTAAAGCATTTTTTCTCTCTTTTTCTTCTGATGAAGAATACTTTTATCTTCAAGATTTTCCAGTGTAAAATGAAAAATTAAACCCGACTGTGTAATGTCCTTTGCAACGCTTTAACAACAGCTGACTGTGAAGTGCTTTGTGAAAGTCCAAATGTGTGAGACTTCACACTAATTCATATCAGGAATTACTGACAAACACAAACCAGACTGTCTATTAACATGAACCACTGTAAGTCTCCCTATTTAATCTTCACTCATTAGGTCTCAGCTGGCTAATCATCAGGCAAAACTTCACGTCTTCGTCCTGCTCTCCCGCCAGCCTCCCCAGCCTGGGCTCCCTCAAGAGTCTGCATCTATCCACCACAGTACTCGTGATGTCAGCTACCCCATCGTACCTCTGCCACCCCGACAACATCACAGCCCTGCAACTGCACCAGGCCTTGAATTCCTTCCACAGTAAGGCAAGAAGCGTTTCACAGTGTTTATAATCAGCCTTCTCAAAATAACCCAGTAATACTTTTGCCCAGAAGAGTAATCACATAGGCAAAAGAAGTACTTCATCAACAACAGAGGAGGAAAGGAAGAAACAATCCTGTGCGTTTTATTGGTGTTGAGTACAGTCCCATTACAACCGGCTAAACACCACATTTGCTCTTTTCCTTTTTTTACTAAAATGCAACATATAAAAAACCATATTAAAAAAGCTGATTAGTCAGCTAGCTGTAAATACAAAACCTGTCACAAAAATTAAAAGAAAAAAAGCAGCCTGCTTTGGACATATAACTATATATAATGTCCTATTTACGGCCCACTTCACTCCAGACCAGAAGAATAGTTTTGTTTTCTGTACTATAACTGCTTTCTGCACAAGGATCCAACTCAAGGGTTGTTCTTGGGCTTATAAATTACCACAGGCAAAGGCGCATGTGACTGACAAGAGACAGGCTTCTTTTTCACGGTACGAACACTGTCTTCCTTTGGAGGAGGCACAAGGATGGGTTTCCAAGGAACGGGGTTACAATACGCTGGAACTGGATACCAACTGCCATCAGCACACCCTGAAATGGTCAGAAAATACACATAACTAAAAAGGAAATACTTACTCTACAAGCTTTACAATGCCAGCAGTTATAACAACCATCTGGACTAACAAAGGCACGACAGCGTCTTCAGAGGAAGACGGCATAGGGACATGGCATAATTTAAATGAGTCAAAGCAATAAATCTTCTTTTTTAATTTTTTACCAATAACTGGCACATTCTTCACCCCTATTTAAAATAATAAGCAGGTTGAATGCTGTGTAACATTCAGAATGCTCAGTCCTTTGTATGCTTAAAAGCTGTAAATGTCTGAATTAGTTACTTTGCATTATTTCAAAGCATTTATAAATAAAACCTCCTTTTAATAATTAATTATGCAATTAGGCAAAGCTGACATATTTTTCCATCTTTGCTTAGCTGCTATTCTTCATTTTATTGAGGAGAATAATACACTAATTATCCACACACACATTAATAATCTGCAATGAATGACTTAAAATGCAACAGAAGGAACATGTGCCTTATCAGTCGTTTATCTGTAGAGAAATTTCAGTGCACACATCATGTGGCTGGGTAGAACCAAGTCTGTAATATATTCTATTGCATGAACACAACTGAGTAGAGAAATATTTTTCAAAACTCACTTAAACAAGTGATTGCAGCTGTTGAGAAGTCATAAAGGTTCAAAACAAAAAAGCAAAATGTATCACCACCTATAAGCCAAAGAGCAAAGGCTGTTCACCTGCTTTATACATTTTCTTTAACACTTGAGCCCAGAATTTAGGTCCTAAAATATTTTCTGTTGTGAATTCAAATAACAACAACTATTTTAATTCTATGAAATAATGAAGACAAAAGTTCTCAGGAACCAGCAATTGGCTCTCATAGTTCCTATGCCTGAAACGGAAAATGAGATCAAAATCAGTTATCTTTTGGTATCCCACATTATTCTCTCAAATAATATAATTTTTCCTCCAAAATACCAGGAAGGGGTATGAAAAAAGGTTCTCAGAGTAAAAGGTTCTCTGACTTATACCACATGAGATACTCATTCCATGTGCCAAAATTAGATACTGGATGAAAACCTTAAACAAGCTTCATTTTACATTAAAAGATTAGATGGAGGGAACCAAAAACCTAAGCCACTGAGAATGTGTAGTGGAAGTACAAACCTGTGGACTTGCCACGTGGGAAACCATAACCATTTAAAACTGGGCGAGGTTTATTTCTAGCATTATTTAGCCACTCCTGGAAGATCTTCTCTGATCTTGCTTTCTTCTCCTGTAGCTCAGCTTCCCTTTCTTTTTCTTTTTCCTAAAAAGAAAAAAACCCAAGATGCTTAGAAAGTATCAAAGCCCTGTACAACACACACAAAATGGTAAATTAATTTTTTGCAGATTCCCAGACTGCTGAATATGTTTTCAAATAACATTTTCCTGAAAATAAAACAGTTTTTCATTTATTTTATGGGCTGAAAAAAACCATAAAAATCCATGAGAAACCTCTCACCAGCATTTTGGAAGACTCCATGTGGCAGATATTCTGGACTTAACAGGCAGATGAGCAGTGCTGCAGTTAGCCTGAAGAGACTACTGCATCTGGGACACCAGCCACTCCTCTCACGTACCCACACTGGGTACAGAGATTTGCATTTCTCTTTCACTTATCACATCGCAGTTGCGGTGTGATAATAACGCACTAATACACATCTGGCTTTGCTGACCCTACTGCCACGTCTTCAACGCACTAACGTTACACCGTGTGAAGCTTTTTTGAGGTACAACACTGGCATTTGATCAATGCTAATCAATTCCATCCACCAACATATTTAATGTAAGTTACAGATTAGGCAACCCCATCCAAATAAATGATTAGTTGATTAATACCTTCTCTTTCTTCTTCTTTTCTGCCTCTTCAGCTCTCTTCTTCTCTAACCATTCTTTATATTTTACTTCGGCCTTTTCCTGTAAGTGCATTTTTTCTAGTTCTCTTGTGGCTTTTTCTGCCATTTCCTTGCTAAGCTTTCGTTCCCTTTCCCTTCTTTCCTACATGAAACAGAAGGAAACAGAACAGAAACTTTTCACTATGTATCTCAAACGGCAGTTCTTTTGAGGAAAACAGTAAACTTTATTACATTATTACAAATAAAATCATCATAACCATGAAAAGAAATCATATTGCACACACTGTAAGCTCTTGGAAGACAGAACCTGTATGTCACTGGGTTCCAGATAAAACAGTTTAAAACTCACACACTTGTCAAAAAAATTTCAGGACTCCTTATACTACTATGTCCACTACACTGATTTCTTTATTCAGATGTTTTTTAAAACACTTCAGGCACTTCTCAATATTTCTAGGAAAGACATTTATGTTGCAATTCTTGACAATGGTGTGTTAGTTTTACTTTTCAGTGAATCCAGAGCACACTAACAGTTCCAAATGGAAGAGCG
>NW_010389088.1:40761-41351 GCF_000710305.1 Buceros rhinoceros silvestris
TGGAGATACGCAGATTGTTCAGCACGCTTAAGGATAAATTGAGAAGAAAATAAGATGTTCACATGAGAATCTAGTTCATATTTTGTGGCATTCTGTACATTTTTAATATTCTTTAGTTCATTTGAATACGGACTTTTTCCACGAATCAGTCTACCCATCTGTCCTCCTCAAAGGGAAAATCAGAAAACACGTTCTAGGGTTAGTGCCAGTTGAGTTAGCGTGCCCCCGTCAGTGTCTGCCAACACCAGAAGTATCACTTCAATTTTAACACTGGCAGCTAAATTATGCATCAAATGTGGGGTTTTTCTCCCTTTTACAAGCCATTTCTTATTAACTGCACTTACCATAATCTCTGAGGGGGATGTTTCTTCCCCTAAACCACGACAACACTTCCAGTACCACTGTTTCGGTATACTCTTGTCAGATATCCTTACCTGACAACAAGGAGTTATTTGTGTACACACTGCACACAATTTCACAAAACAACTAACCAGTCACTACGTTTTCTCCTTGGTTTTTTTTTCTCCAGTTCACTTCTAATACGTTCTAGCAAACATCAGCTGAATCTGTTCTGCGGTGTAGGGAAAACG
>NW_010389088.1:41437-56701 GCF_000710305.1 Buceros rhinoceros silvestris
CAGACACAAACACGCTCCAGTTTCAGTGCATATTCTGGAGTGTAAAAGTCCACAGAACTACAAAACAATGGAGGCCTTATTAATATGGTTTCATATTCATATGGTTACTGTTTGTAAGGCCTGTACCTGTGATAAAATTATTATTTACAACTAAGACCAATGAAAAAAATTATTTCATTCTGGAAAAAGAAGAAAGTTGAGATTCTGAAAGGCTTTTATACTAATAAAATGGAAACAAGATCTACCTTAACGTGAAACAAACCCTCCCATCCTTAAATAAGTTAAAAAGGAAAAATAATCTATTTTTGGCAAATTCTGTAGATAGTAAGTATCTCCTGCCTGAAAAACAAATAACCAATTGTCTAAGCTTTTCCTTCTCCTTCATCTAAAATCTTAATCTCTTTTTATTCAGAGCTGCTCTGTCCCTTCACTTCCAAATACTCCCCGCAACTCAAGTTTTGAGACAACGGTAGCTGGGACACATAAAAAAGCATTAATGTAGATGGGAGATACGCTAAAGCCAGGAGTTAAAACCATTGGCCAAGGCTTACAAAGATTTCACATCTTTTATTTGCTGGCTTATCCCTGTTGTACATGAAAGCAAGTTATAAAACTAAGGATCTTTCAAAACTAGAGTCTTTAGCTAAGCGTCTTATCATATAACAAGCATAAAAATAAATAAAGGAGAAAATTGAAAAAATAGGCCCCTTCCATGCCTAGGGGGATTGTTCAATAACGGACAACAATTATAAGCAGAAAATAGATTTAAAACCCTTCTAAGGACTGTACTAAAAACCAGAGAAGCTTCTTAAATTACGTACCTTTAATCACAATACTTCAGATGAGTTTAGCCACCATCTAGGCTGGCCTGAAGTTAAATTAGGTCCTATGTAAACAATGATATGCCGCACACGCTGCCAGGAAAGCCAGACTACCGCTAAGTTTTCCTTCCAGTGAGACATCCTTAAGATAGGGAGACTCCCTGTGGAACCGCAGACTTTGCAGCTGCCTAGAAATTATTCTGCCGACAAATCAGAAACGCTTCCTCTTTCTCTCACGCACAGAACAGCTTTTCCTTCGTGAAGTTGGCGTACACCACATTCCCAGCTGCTTTAATAACCTGTTCCATGTCAAGCCCCTGTCACCCTGGCCTTCCCAGCCTCCCCCTGTGCTACTTTCCCTTATAAAAGGCTATCAAAAATGCTAGGCATTTGTGTGTTAATGGACATGTTCCTCAGCCCTCCCCTCTCCTTCCATGTATACATGGGCTGTGGGAAATTATCCATATTTGTTTATGCTTGGTGTTGTCAGATTGGGTTTTAGAAATTCTCTTTGATCTTGTGTTCAAGACAGACATGATCTATTCACTAAACCACTAGTAAATTCACACACACTTTAAAATATGATTACAGGTATTACACAAATTAAGGTATTGATCGTAAAATAACCCATTACTCACTGCAAGAAAGGCTTGTTCTCCTGCCACCCCACCCAAGCCCGTTATTAAGGCGAAGCGATACAAACCCGCCCTGCAGGGTCAGCTCTGGGCTGTGATCCTATCAAGCCTCAGAACCCAACACGCCTGGCCTAGGTCAGTACTTGGAAATCCCCCACCCAAATCAAATCCAGCCGTCCTCAGAGCAGTGACAGCGACTCAGTAGGCAGCACGTGTCTCACCGAGTCAGTACCAAATCAACGTCGCATCGGCAGAACCACTAACTTTAAAGAAAAAACTGACCTATGTACACGTGGAGAATTGTCAAAGGAATTTACGATTTGAAGATGCATGTCACCTTCTTCCTGACAGAAGGTAGAAACATCAAAGGATTTTCCAGGCAGAAAAAAGCCCAATTGCCATTGAAACAGAGAAAAAAATCTATCCAACTGGAAGAAAATTCATGAAATACTTATTTCTGTATTTTCACGTCAATTATTACATGAGGCTGGAAAGGGTAAAGTGCAGAGCTGCTTTCTGTTCTGCATTTTCTATGTAGAGTCTTACTGAATTGAAATATTTTCAGAAATTAATGTTTGTTTTGTATTTTTAAGATACTTCTCGCAGAAATCCTTTCCCATTTTCCGTTCCGCATAATTTGACACCTTTCCATGATAACTGATGGTCCTATTTCACAGCTGTTTGCCCTGACAGCTACCATATTCTAGCATCATTTTATGCTGACCGATGGTGAAGTATAGTTAAAGTCCACACTGCCAACATCAGAACATCCACCCAAATTTCCCCATTTATCCTCACAATAATCCTGAACGTCAATCACATTTAAACTGCCTCAGAAATCTGGGTTGCTCGGCCAATTGTTATCAGTTTTTCAATTCAGCTCTGTTACACTGCTCAGTCACCAAGCCCAGCCCACAGAAATGCTTCTTTAGTCTCTCTGGAACTGGCATGCGAGAAGAACAAGAGGCTAGAAAGGAGGTCAGTGAAACAACACCAACCTGCAGCTGTCTACTGGCGGGCAGGTTCACAACAGTCACCCTGAATTCCTCCTCCACAAGTCTGTCTAAAACTCATTCTAACACTAACCGTGAGAAATTAGGTTACTGTACTCACAGAAATCTAAAGGTAAGTCTGGACACAAGTAAGATTCGGGTACGGCACAGAATTATACCTATGGCACTGGCCTTGCGCGACCTCACAGAGAACTTTTGTGTAAAGACACATCAACAGTGTGCTTGAAAAAAAGAGGGGGGAAAAGAAAAGACTGTCCTGTGAAGTACTCCAAGTCTAGGTGCTGAAAGTCCCACGATATGCAGGAAAAAAAACCTTAAGAAATTAAGCCCTGAGTTACAAAAAAAGAGTTTAGCTATGTACAGACAGGCTTGGGCACCTAAACAGAAAATTTAAATTCTTAAATGCAGTTGGATGCCAAGGTTGAAGATTATTGACGTTAGATATTTAAGCTTCCCTCACAAATACATTTCCTGACAGAGTTCAGTCTTGAAAAAGGTGACCATCTCAGCATCTCTTCCTAGTCTAAACTGTTGGCAAAAATCACCGCACATCAGGCTCTACCTCAAACGTAGCAGCAACCACAGCGGTGACTCAGAACAATAGTTCAGTAACCGAAGACAGGGAAGATCCGGATTTCATTCCCTCTCCACCTGAGGGGATTCAGACTAAGGTGTCCCACTGCAGGGAGAAGACTCCATCCACCAGGCTGCAGGCTGGGATGACAGGATTCTCTGCCTCTTCTGTTGAAGCAGTATCACTCCTCACAAAATAATTAACAACTCATTGGATGGAAGAAAGAGAGCACGAGCGAGCATGACTTTTTCACTTGAAAGTTGTGCTCAAGCTGCAGAACAACCTGTGCTCTGTAATCACAACAGTGAGGTAGAGCGTGCATTGAAGAAAGTCTTACTCCAGAGAGCTGGAATCTACGTCTCTGCTCTGGAAGGAGTCACACAGCACACCAAGAAAGGGAAGTCTGCTCCAAGAACATCGTCATTCACTATTTTACAGTGTGTTGGTTCTAGGCTTTCATACTTCTTGCTGTTTTTTCCTTCTTATTAAGACAATCAGCCTTCAGTAAATGGTAAAAACAAAATTTTCAATGAAAAAGCACCAAAGCAGAATTTTCCCATCCTGTATCTATTTTCCATTAAAATTATACTTTTCAGTAAGTAATGGGGACTTCATGAAAAAATGGACAATAAAAAGGTGAACATCCAAGTTCTATGATTAACACTTGCTTTGCTTATATTTACTTTTAAGAAAAAAAAAGAAAAAAGTGATGCCTTATCCTCTAATCACCAGTGCAGGAACTGTTTGAACACTACACCTAAAGTAACATTGGCATTAGAATAATGAGCTCTTGCAACTTTGCTGGCTATCGCATTAATACAGCAGTTAAAGACTAAAGACAAAGTTGTCAACAACCCAGGTTTCAGAATTACAGTTATTTTGGGATTCAAGCAAAACGCTTTTGAGATTTCAGTTATTCTTGTAAATATACATATCTCATAAACGTATGGAGTTTTGGCTGGGATGGGGTTAATTTTCTTCATAGCCGCTCCTGCGCTGCTATGTTTTGGTTTGTGACCAAAAAGTGTTGCTAACAGGACAGCAGCACTTAACAGCTTTGAGGCCTTTTCTGTTTCTCTCTCTGCCCAACACTGAGCAGACTGGGGGGCGTGAGAAGTTGGACACTGCTGGGAGGGTGGACCCCAACTGACCAAAGGGATATCCCGTGTTGCGGGACACATTGCTCAGCAATAAAAGCTGAGGGAAGGAGGAGGGAGCAGGGGGACGTTGAGAGTGACGGCGCTTGTCTTCCCAAGTTCACCCTTATGGGAGATGGAGCCTGGCTTTCCTGGCCATGGATAAACACGCCTGCTCACGGGAAGAGGTGAATGAATTCCGGGGTTTGCTTTGCTTGTGCATGCGGCTTTTGCTTTACCTGTTAAACTGTCTTTACCTCGACCTACGAGTTCTCACTTTTACCCTTCTGATTCTCTTCCCCATCCCACTGTGGGGGCAGTGCGGTGTGGGGCTGAGCTGCCTATGGGCGCTAACCCATAACAGTATCTAACACAAACATTTATACCTACACAAGTCACAAAGACTCCGCTGTGGAGAGGAGACTTTCAAAAGACATCACATATGTAGGTCCAGCGATCCAAAAAATTCCAAGATACGGTTCTGGGGTGTGAGGTGAGGGTGGTGGTTGGGTTTTTTAAACTTAGTGGTGGAGAAAACGGCTGAAGTTGACTGATCTGTTCAGTATTTACAGGGAGTCAGCATGTAAACACAACTGATAGGCTTTGAAGGTCTTTTTTTTATGATAATTTCTAGCCATTCTTTACCCTTCTTAGTTTTATTTTCAACAGAAAACTTAATTCCACTAAGAATGGTCCAAGTCCTTTCTGGCCCCTTCCAACACTTCATCTTTTGTCTGTCCTTGATACGTGAGCACCGTGTATTAGTTCAGAACGTTCTGCAGACTGCTCAGCTTCAGGCCTTACTGAGCACTGCAGCGTGTTAACCTGCAGCCCCACTGGATATATCCAACTTCTGAGAAAACATTCAGCTACAAAATCATTGTAGATGACATCAGAAGGAGCTACATATGAATGGATTTTCAAAATCAGCCCCATACCGAGTATTTTGCAGTCTAATATTTTAAGAGATTTTTTCAAAGGTTTAATCTAAGCCCTAGTTCTTGAATTTGAACAGAAATCTTGGAAGAATGTGGGAGCCAGGTCATTTTTCCCTAAAGGAAAAATAATCTTTTTTCCTGAGGTAATAAAGAACTGTTCGAAGGATATTAATAGTTTTTCAAGACTTTTACTGACAAAATAGCAGAAGAAACAACTTGCTTATTAATATAAAAAGTAGGCACGTGAGCTCGCTATGGGATCTTTATGCAGTGGCTGATTTTAAACACATCACCGTAAGAAAAAGTTGATAGAAACATTACAAAGTTAAACTGCCTTAGGAACCAACACAACCACACAACGATACACCTACCACTCCCAGCATAAAAGTAGTTCAGGTTCTACACTATTCACAAAAATAGATCTTTGTACTCAAAATTTAATAAAACTTATACTTAGCATAATGAATTACAAGTTCCCAATGGAGTTACCCCGTCTCAATGCAAAATAAATGACACAGGCAGATGTCAGATTGACCTGTTACCAGCTTTACTCCTCCTCAAAATGTTAATGCATTTGCCCAATGCACTAACCCTCAGTTAGTGTAACTTTAAAAATAAAAATTACAGAAAAGGAAAAAAAAACATGTCAAGGGTCAGAATGGACAGACAGAGAGAAAAAAAGCTGTCCCAGGCATTAATTCTAACCTGAAGGAGTGAGACAGTAATTAGTGCTCAATAGCTATTTCAGGCTTAGTTCTGTGATGAGATGGAGATCGAGGACATCAGTTCCTTTTGTTTTAAACCCCACAGTTCAGCTATGAGTTGCCTACATAGAGCTCCTCACCAAACCAGAGTCTAAATGCAGCAATTAGCAACCAAGCAAACATTTTAACATGCCAGAGGGATTAAGAGGGATTCTACTGGCTCTGCTGATCTCTGTCCAGTCCTGCATACCACACAAATCAAGGTTACTTTAATAATGAAAACATGACCCTGAACACCAGCTTTGCTTGCTCAGCATTTACCCTCCTCTTTTTTATCAGTAAATCTAACGGTAACTCAGAAATAACAGTTTTATTTACAGACAAAATCTTCTTAAGCTCAAGCAAATTTTTTTCTGGAATCAAAAGCATGTTTGGACATATTTTAGAGTTAAAATATTGATGCTCTGGTGACTTGTTAAAAACAGAGCTCTGTTACATCTAAAACAAAACGAGTCAAGTAGACAGTTTACTGTGTGACCACAAATGATTCAAACTTAGGAGAAAGTTAGACTATTTTTGTCCAGCAGAGATCTAGTCTTACTGAAAATTGTAAAGACATTGATAGAACCATGATAGGCCCTCATGGATGGTTTTATTAAGCTTTTAATTCCTCGAGAACTGCAAAATTTTGCCATATTTGCATAAAATAATTTCACATCTTAGAATGTTCTTTGATAGCTCATACGTCAGTATATTACTGCTAGTTCATTTACAACCTTTACAATCACAGAAGATATTTACATGGCAGAATATTAATTTGTTATGATTCCTTTATTTTCAAAAATAGTTTACATAAAATGATTGGAAGCATAAAAAAATTCATAATATATAGCTCTAAATATATAAAAATTAAAATGTAGAATAAAAAATGAAGCTGGCAATGAACAAAAAGAGCGGTCAAGCTTTCCTTCCTAACCTGACCCTAAAGGACCATTTTTAACAGTCAGAGCATCACAACTGACATCACCAAGCAACAAAACACAAGAAAACTGGCTGGCATACAGAAAACCAGCAGAATTCTTTTATGCACATACAAACACTCTCCTTCTGACATAAATGTATCTCACATTCACGGCATAAAGATTTTTCCAGCAGTGTCTCCTGGTGCTGAATGCTCAAGATGAAGAAGCAAGTTTTGTGTGTGCTCAGGCACCCCTTCCTTCCTTCGCCAGAACAGTACTCAGTGCCGGGAAAGGGTAGAGACTGGTGGAGACCGCAGAGGTAACGGTCCCGGAAGCAATCCCTCCTGTCAAGCAAAGCATCTCTGCAGTCCCCCCACAGGGGCTCAGTTAGGAACTGGTGAGTGCTTACTGCATAGTTCAGAGAATTCTCTGAGTTTTGCCTCAAGGAGCATCTCTTGATGCTTCTGGGAGGAAATGAAGTGAGCTTTGCCAAATACAAGATGTAAACACACTCCCCAAGAAAATCATAGCACCTGTCAATGCTCACGAATCTAACCTCAAACTTCACGTGAAACATTCACACAGTTTTAAACACCTTCTCAGTCTTTGAATTGACATATTTATCCTCCAGTCTGTGTCCAGATCGACAGCTAATCCTGTGAAAGCTTGAACTGCTAAGGCCTATGCAGCACAAAAGTTAATAGCTAAAGACAGTTACGCTTTTAAGTCCAGTTTGTTCTTGATTTGAGTGAGGTTTCCAGAAAAGACTTGCCAATGAATCATCTGATTTAAATGAAAATCAGATTGCTTTTGGTAAAAGCTTGGGACATGGCCTAAGGATGACCTTATTCTTCCAAAATATAATATGACAAAGTTCAGACACAAATATGTTCTTTCCCTTGTCCTCAGGGCTGATGTGATTACCATAAAAAAGACCTCCTATTCCCTTTGCCAATAGAAAAGAAGCAGTTAATGTGTAAATCCACAAAGACAGTCTTTGGAAAACCCGAATAGGTTGAAGTTTACAGAAGTTGAAGCAGGAGGGGGGGAGCAGGAGAACAAGTAAACTGCATTTTACAGGCAGCCCAAAATCTTTCAAGCCACTGAGTCACCTATAGTTTACTTAGCAGTTTAGGAGAGGCAAGTGGCATTGTTTATGCTGAATAATAAATCCACTCTTTGCTGTGTGCTATAATAAGGGAGGACCCTTTCTACATCCTAATAAATTCTTGGAGCAGGATTGGTTTTGGGGTGGATTTATGCCAATCACCCAGTCCACATTGAGACTAAAAGTAACAAGGTTAGAACCAAACACATGTTATGTCAGCGGTTCTAGACTGAATCTGAAGAAGGAGTTCTAAAATGGTGAAAACAGATGTATGTGGTCTGGATATCTAGCCTGGCTAACTCCATTGTGACATTTTTAGTCAAATTTCATTTTATTCAGAATCAGAAGTACAGAATGGTAAACAACTGGTATTGCTACAGACCAATCCACCCACAACTTAACAGGGGCTGAACAAGCCCAAGCTTCCCAAACGTTCCTATTTTTGCCCCCAAGTATATGTGCTTGCTTTGTGTAACATGGAGCTGCAGAGTGTCCCACTGAGGCCAGGATTCTGTCTGCTTCTGACTGAGGCGTGCCTCTCAAGAGAGCTTACAAAAAATGTTTGACCCCACTCAGATACGACTTTTTGGAAGAAGGAATTCTCAACTGCTAACTGTGGTCTACTGAGAATTTCCTGAATCTGCCCTCACACCTCAATTATCCCTCTAAACTCTACCATACTATTTGTCTGTTCACTGGTACTTAGCTAAAACCTTCTTCTGGCTCTGCTTGGTGCACAACACAGTTAAGACGTACACTTCACCCAGAAGGCTCGGACATTGAACCCTGGAAGTCAGAAAGGGTAGGGTGTACGGAGACCAGAACCCCAGCTGTAACTATGGGAGGCTACTGCACAAGATGTAGGCCAATTGACAGGCGTCTGACTGCTCAGAACACAAATCTCTTTGTACCTTACAAAAAAAAAAGAAATCAGTCTTGGAAAAATGTTGTTGATGGGTGGGTGTGCTTTTATGATTTTCAGTTAAAACAGCCATTCATTCAGCAAACTAAAACTATGGTTGTCCAAACAGTCTAAGTACTTTTACATAGGTTTACTTTTACTTCAGCATGATACGAGCTAGAATATTTGCAGTCAAAGCAATATTCACCTCTTCTCGTTTTTTCAGGACCCATTCCTTGTGCTTCTCTTCAGCTATCCTTTTCCTCCTTTCGCATTCTTGCTTCTGCTTCGTCTTCTCAAGCTGTATGTTCATTTCCTAAGCAAAGGAAAAGTATACCTCTTAAATCTGTGGTGACAACCTACACCACCAGTACACTCAACACCGGAAATAGCGCTGCAGTTAAAACACTGTAACCATTAGATTTTGATATTTTGCCCTCATTAAGGATTTGGAAAAAATGGATGACGGTCAGCACAGAGATATTATGAAATACAAACAACAGAAATGTGTAATTTTTAGAATATGAACTGGAAATATGTGTGTTAATTCAACATAACAAACCGGTCTCCAGCTTACTTAAATGCCCTTTTAGTCAGCAGCATCTCAGTTTGCAGCAAGACTCTTCTACAATACTTAAAATGTACATGGCATAGTGGATTCAGGAAGGCAGCAACAGCTCCGGGAAATAGTACTCTCCCGCGAGGGACTCACCTCCTAAACCATGTTTAAGAGAGACACCTTCTAGATTACATGTAGTACTGTGTGAATGCTATGGTGTGATACACAAGGATAAACTGCTTTGGTTCCTCTCCAACACCATGTGAGAAGACTGTGCACAAACCACATTTTCTGCATGAGACCGGAAATTATTTTGGTTCTACTTAAAACAGGTACAGACAATTACGACACTGGAATTTACGGGGAAAGTCATGAAATGGTGAATATGAACAGATCAGAACATACTCCTTGAACAAACTATACTGGAGTTACGGTGACCTCTAAAAGACCGTTCCAGAACCTTCCAGCGGTGGGTGTTCTATAAACAACAGGAGGTAGCCCACATAAACCAGCTGTATGTCATGTTCGCTTTACAGATAAAGTGAATCACAGAAAGGCGAGAACATTGCTCAAGGTCAAACAGTAAATCAGTAACTAAAGAGAGAAATGATCTAACTTCGATATGATTGTTCTAACCACTACCCAATACTTTCAATTTGATTTAAACAACACTATCATTTCATCAACTGCAACTACAAACATATTAATCAAGAAAAGATACAGCTCCCTCACCTAATCTTCCCACAGCCCCAGCATTCTGAACTGCTCATTTGCAAGGGGTCAAAAGGTAGACAGAGGGGAAAAAAAATGCTGGGACAGGGAAACCTACCCTGGGAAAGGACACTAGAGAGTTGTGTAACTACAGACAGAGCGGTAACAACAGTGCGCTTCATATGTAACCAGGTAGTCTGGCATACTTACACCCAGCACACGCCCCATCGTGTTTCACTACCTACATGTAGGCATACGTACTCAGGATGAAAATCAAGGTACCAATTATATAAATATGTTCTAATCCTTTAAACTCAAACCATTACCTGACAGTTAGATAAGCAAATATTATACAGCACCACTTCAACGAAGCATAACATTTAGCAAAAGAGAATGCACATAGCATAAATCACACCAGCCTTGTCAGACACAAACATTACAGAGGCCTAAGACACTAAAAAATAATGGACAAAACTACTTGTGTTTTCACAACCAAAAGAAAAATAAATAAATCTTGTGCTTGCTATCTTCTGTTAGACACAACATCAAGCCAATCAGATGTACTCACCTCTGCAGCTCTTGCTTGTAAGCGGGCACGTAGCTCCTTCTCTTTGCCAATGAACCATTCTTCCCATGGTGAAAGATTATCTTTCAAAGGGGACTCCTTCTTGCCCCCTGCTGTATCAGGGTCTTCAGCCTGCCTGAATTAAAAATGAGAAAAGCAAGAGAATTTTATCTGTAAAATATGTGATTGAAAAGTTCAGCCATCCTACTGCCTTGACAAATGACGTTGCTTTTATGGCATATTGTGACAACAATGACATCATTTTTCTACTTCTGTAGTGATTTTCAGAAGGGACAAATGGCATTTATAGCGTACCTCTGACCATCCCCCTTTTGTTCTACTTGTTAAATTCTAGCTTGTTGGTGGGTTTTCTTTCCCCTGTTCCAAACTGTGGGTCAGATTCAAGCATTACGTTTTATGAACTAAGCAAACCTGTCAAAGTGTCACCTTCCTTCTCACATACGGAAACCAAGGGAAAACAAGAGATTTAACACGAACATTCCCACCTCGGTCACTGAGCGGCTCCATGTGACCAGTGGCCTTTAGCATGAACCCAGCATAATCAAGAATATTTTTTCTTCTTTCAAGTCCTATAGAACTGGATTCATGGTTTCAAGCAACCTCAGCATTAAGAATCCATTCACTCTAATAAGTAAGGTTTTCTGCCCTAAAAAGCTTCCACAGAAAACACACTTAACATGGTCTGGATACAAAACCTGATGACATTAAACAAGGTCCTATCAGACTTTTAATAGAACATCTTGCATAACTCATAACTTCTTTGCTCATGAATAATGCAGCAATTCTAGCCCCGGGCCTGAAATATCTTTTATAATATTTTATACATGTACTATTTCGTAAGTGAAACAGTATATTAGGCTCTAAGACAACAAAACCTGAAAACATACCAATAGATTTCTTCATAAGAATTCATCTGCCTGTCTTTATTTTTCCTTAACAACAAAACAGTGAAACTAGACGTCAGTATTTCATACGGACATACGGGCTCTGGAAACATCTACCTACGTACACACTTCACCACAGTGAGTCGTTCTGTTTGCTGAGTTCAGCCTACAGAGAGGCATCCAAACGAGCACATCATGTTAATCTCTGGAATAAGTCCTTTAAGCATATCTGGTTTTTATCAATATAAAAGTATGCATTCACAGGGAGCACCAATACTCTGCTGCAAAACATCTTACAACTCAGTTATCTTTAGAATGTATTTCTGCGATACAAGGCATTTGGGGACAATGTTAGTGCTAAGGAGTTTTGTCCTACTCTTCCCCTCCCGCTGCTACCCACGTATGTGTGCGCGCATGCTTACAGGAGCCATGTTGGTATCATTCTAGCAGAAATGAGAACTATGAGAAACAGAAGAAACTTCCTCTGGGAACACAGCAGCCGAAACCCAGCTGCAGAACTATCGTGTGGGAAACTATATCTCTAGCTAACCTTTGTTTGATTAACTCTGACCAAAACAGTAACCACGTGGGGACTAATGCCTTTTATCCAACCACAGTGCCTTAAGAGATGCGTGCTGTCTGTGTGACAGAGACACCATCCAATCACCACGTAGCTAGTCGGGTGAACGAGAGTCTATAAATTGAGATGTATTGTAAACAATAAACGGGTCTCGCTACACACCCTATCTGCAGAACTATCGTGTGGAAAATTATATCTCTAGCTAGCCTCTGTTTGATTAACTCTAACCAAAACAGTAACTGCGCGTGGACTAACCTCTTTTATCCAACCATAGTGCCTTAAGAGATGCATGCTGTCTGTGTGACAAAGACACTATCCAATCACCATGTAGCTAGTCGGGTGAATACGAGTCTATAAATTGAGAAGTATTGTAAACAATAAACGGGTCCCACTGCACACCACATTGGCGTTCAGGTGATTCTTCCCACTCCAGCTCGCAGGCACGCCGTAAGAATATAGCATGCATCGCTACAGACCCGCTCGCTGGTCCAGCCCTGACGTGCCCAGGGGAGCTGAATCATGCTGAAACTAACCTGGAAAAGGGTTGTTTTCTCCATGGAAAACCAGCCGCCAAGCCTCTTTATACCGTGCTGCTACAGAGGTGTGGCACAGTGGAGCTGACAGGACACCCTGACACACAGACAGGGCACACGTGGCACCAGCGCAGGTCAAGCGCTCCTGGGCCCAGTGTTGTCCAAGATGTTCTGCTGCACTCCGGGGCTTCCATGCTACAGTGTCAGCAAAGACCAAAACTTTAATGGAGACAGCTTTGAACAGGCACATAATATGGGATTCAGCTTCAGAATGCATAATAACCAGTTCTGTAGAAAATAACTCTCCGAAAGGTTATCAGAGATAGGGATAAAAGCGTTACACGTTCAAATGCAGGAAACCAACGCAACCCTGCCCAGACTTGACGTTTTGGGCAGGGATACTTCCTCAAGACATTCTTTTGCTGCGCTTGATTTGCATTACGACACCTCGTACTACAATAACGCTGACATATTAGACCAACCTGGGGAAAAGCATTCGTAGAAGGAATGAATTAAGAAAAATAATATTTACTATGTGTTTTCTGTACCAGTAAAATTGAAGCTGTTAACTTCTCAAAAAAATAAATCACAGTAATAAATTAAAAACTTATCGTATACAAGTAAGAGAAAACAAAGATTAAACAGAGGAAAACACAAGCTCCATATGAAGAAGTGTAAGGAGGAATATTTCTCCTCTTCTGCAGCACTGTGTCTAGAGCTCTCGGACTGCACCAGAGCATGGAGGGGAGCCCAGTCCTTCTCAGCATGCACCCCAGCTACCGGTCACACGCTCCGTGGCACACCGACGATGTGTTTGGAGCCACAGAGACTTTGACCTCATAGGACCCTTCTCTGAAATGATCACAGCTACAACCTTCCTCAGAATAATTAAAATAACAGACTTCTTAAAGTACCACATTCTCACATGACATGGCAGAACAGGGTGAAGGGTTGAACCGATGATCTTAAAAGCCTCTTCCAACCAAAACAATTCTGGGATTCTAGTTGAAGATGTCCCTGCTCACTGCAGGAGAGTTGGATTAGATGACCTTTAAAGGTCCCTCCTAACCCCTTCTCCGATTCTGAGTCTCTGATTTCAAGTGCACGTTTGTTTTTAAATAAGTATCCTTCATCAGATTAGTCACATTTGGCATTAGAATTGAAGTCTGATTAAGGACCGTGATTATCGTTTACCATATATTCAATTAATTCATGCCATCAGGCATAACACTGATCCATAAGGAAAGCCTGAAAATGCCTAACGTCGTTTCACAAGGCCGCCTTTTCAGCCGTTCTCTTCTGCAAATACTGCATTTCCCAAGTTAAACATCTGCCTGTGGGTGATTTGTGTGTAGTTTCAAGAGGACAACAACAACAACAAGTCTTTGAGGGAGTGTGTGCATACGTGGAGTGGCTGTGCAAGATGAAGCGTTTTTTATTATTACACTTTGGAGATCTTGGCAGTTACACAGGGAAGCTGCTGTACGAGCCTTGGGCAGATGCCCACTGCAGCACAAGCAGCAGTGCTACTCAGCAGCAGCGTCTGCACGACAGCAGTACCTATTGCGCCCGTGGAGTTTAACGAGGTTGTTCCCACTCAGGCCCCAACAGAGGTGCCTTCAGTAGCATCTTACCACTGCCAGGGGTTACCGCAGCAACAGGACCAAAAACCCAGAGCTGTTTCAAGCAGCACCTCAAGCTGCACAGACACACAGTAGTATGAACACAGCGCTACAGAACTTCGAGGGATGTGAACAAATTTGCTTATTGGAAAGGAGCAAAAAGAGAGTAACAACCCAAAACCAGAGGGACCATGAACTGGCCAAAATCCTTTTCGCTCTGAACTGGATTTGAACGCTTTTGCTGGACTTTAAGCACCTTTTTCAAGAAATGCTTCTAAGACAAGTAGCGCAGTGCCTATTCCTTCAGTGCTCTCCACTGAAGTTTGAAAACCACACTGCAGCCCCGTGACCTTCCCGTAGACCACTGGCACTTTTAGGTCAGTTCAGTCTTGCTAACTACATCCACCATCAGTTACTGCAAACGTCATATTCCGGGCACCCCCTGCTGCGACAAAGGGAGGAATGAGAATTATCTGTTCTCCTGTCAAGCAGAGAAGATCCTGAGGAACAGACAAGTCTGCATATAATTAAAAGGGGATGAAAGTAAACCACAGGAACAAGAACTACGTGATGCACACAAGTGAAACCGCTATCCGCACTAGGCAAAGCAGCCCTTTAGTCTGTAGCAGCACTTAAAAGCATGACAGGACCGGCTACACCTTTTTAACTTGCAAAGACCTCGAGGCCCTGGTCAGCGGCTTATAGATGTTTTAGAAGCCCGTGAAAGCACTCAACTACCCCCCGAAAAGACTGCCATAACCTGCGACTTCCCAGGACGCTGTAAAAAGGGGACGAGGTGCCCAAACCGCTTATCTAGGCAAACAGATCTACGCGTCCTTAAAATAATATTCGGTCCCCGACAAAGGCCCCAAGCGGAGGCGCATCCGGCTGCTCGCACAAGGGGCGGCCCCGAGCTCCCTGCTCGAACCTGGGCCCAGACAGAGGAGTTACCTATCGCCTCGCCGGGAGGCCGCCGGCCGCTCCGCCTCCTCCTCCT
>NW_010389089.1:0-225 GCF_000710305.1 Buceros rhinoceros silvestris
TGCCGGGCTGGAGGAGGGCTCTCGGTGCAGGGCCAGGGCGAGCTGTAATGCGGGGCACGTCCAGCCCCAAAGCCCACCCGGGTGCTGCTGCCAAGACACATGCAGATCTTTCCCGCCCCGGGCTTCGCAGCTTGGCGTCTCCCCGCTGCTCTCCATGTGCCGGCGCCGGTCGGTCTTTCATCCCTTTGACGCCGCTGCCCCCACAGAGCCCCTGCCGCAGCGATG
>NW_010389089.1:467-9389 GCF_000710305.1 Buceros rhinoceros silvestris
CAGCCGCCGCCGCCGAGGCCCCACACCTGGAGGTTTTACCGCCTGGCAGGGGCCAGGATCTCACCACTCTGCAAATTCAGGGCCCTACCTGTAGCTCTTGCCTGTTATGCTTGGCGTGGACTGCGGAATCAACCCGCTCCCCTCACACCAGCCAGCCTCCTCCTTCGGGTTCCTCTCTCCTGGCCAGCCAGGATCTGGGCAAAGAGCAAAGGAGCGGTGGAGCTCTGCTGCCTTGGTGCAGTGCCCGAACACCTCAGCCTCTTCCAGTGCCCGTTTCCGCTGTGACCTGCCAGCAGCCCGCTGCCCTTGCACCCACCATCACCGCACCCTCCCCTCAGCACGAGGCCTCACTGATGCCAGGAGCGTGTCTGAACAGCGATTTCAGTGCACTCGCTCCCTGTGGGGACAACTGGTCCAGCAAGCTTCCCCAGAGGGCAGCGATGATGAGCGACGTGCAGGAACACCGGTCCCCAGCTGCGACTCCACCAGCACTAAGTCTAACGCTAACGCGCTTACTCAGGATGGGCTCACTGGCCTTCAGGCAGCCATCCTAGGAGAAGGACAACTCTGACCCCAAACCCGGGCAGATGGAGCTCGTTTAGCCCTGTAAGGCTCATCCATCTCAGAGAAGGATGCTCTGACCAAACCTACGACCCGAGGACTTCACTGTCACCGTCCAAGCTCGCTGGGCCCTGGCAGATGAACCTCAGGTGTAAAGGGTGGAGCCAGTTCCGCGCACGCTGAGCCTCACCTAAAAAATCCACCGCGAAGGGTGCACTCATCACCTGCAGCGAGCATGGGAAAAGCCCTTCCCAGATCTTCGTTCGCAAGGCCAAGCCATGAATGCTCTCACTGCTTTTCTCCTGCGCTGGTTTTTGTACGTGTGTGTTCACGTGTATCACGTTCCCACCTGTCTGTCGACATGCCAGTTTGTGGGTGGTAAATGGAATCCTCTCCTCTTTAGCATCTGTAACATCCTGTAGCGAGGAGCTCCACTGCTCTCCCGCCCCACGGAGCACTGTCCTCTTGCCTTATGGCACTGACACTTTGCTGGGAGAGAGATTAAACCCAAGGTCTGTCGGGGCTCATCCACAACTGCACCATGCAGCCCTTCCAGCCTCAGCTCCAGCCGCCACGACAGGAGCAGCAAGAGGCAGGTGCAGAGTCAGGACATGCCCCTTCCCCCAAACACCGCTTTTAGTTATTGCTCCCCCACCCCAGCTCGGCTTTCTCCAGGCTAGAACCGGATCTGCAGGAAACAAGCACAGAGCGATGTTTAAGTGGAGATGAGCAGGAAGCCCGAGTCTTTTGGGAAGATGCAGAGAGGAAAGCAGCCCCCGCAGGACACAGTACTGCTGCAGAGTGGTGATTCAAAACTGACGTGGACAGCAAAAGCCCAGTCGAGTGAGAGAACAGTGACAGGACAAAGCCATAAAATAGGATATAGAGCACAAAGACTGTCAGAAGGCTCTTGAAATAACTGGCCTCATTTCTCTATACTTTGTTTTCCATCTTCCTGCAGGCACAGGAGCAGTGAACCTCACTGAGTGTGAGCAAAGGGTCATGCCCAGCATCTAGAAATTAAAGGCTTGGTCTTGACTAGGCTGGACCAAGGAGAGGTCTTTCACTCAGTCTAAGGAACCCTAGGCCAGCCTTGTTACTCCTGCAGCTGAAGCACCTGCTCCTCTCCCCAGCCCTCCCTAGAGGAGGGCAGCAAGAGCTTTAACAGCACTGCCCTCCTCTCACCCTCCACAGAGGCTTTCACACACCCTGGACAGGGCTGAAGGACACCCAGGCCCAGCAGCGTTCACCCACTGCAAGCAGCCTCAGGAGAAGCAGAGGGGCAGCTGTTCTGCTGCGGTCTCGGGTCAGCCCCGCAAGCAGGGCCTGCTCAACACCCCCCAGACACCAATCTGGGAGATACAGCCTTTATGGTACAGAGGAAGCAGAGCCCCCTTCAGCCAGCAGGCACTAGCTTGCTCAAACAGACTAGACAGAGGAAAGAAATTGTGTTAGTGAAGGAAAAAAAAAGAGTCAGAAACAGGAGTAAACAAGAAGGTTTGTTCTTGTTAATTTTATTGGCATCATGTTTGTCTCTTTACATAAGAGCTCAGCCTACGTACTAGGATGTAGACCTCTGGAAAACAGGTAGAAGGGCTCCATTTAAGCAAGCTACAAACGCAAGAACAAATACCAGGAAGAAAGGAAGAGAGGAAAGGGACTAGAGATTGACAGGTTTTTCCATACCAAAAATCCAGATTAGCAGTCAGTAAGAAGAAAGGGAAGATTCATAGTCCAGGTCATTCACTGAGAAACAGCTACCACAACCCAGGTGGGAGAGGAGCTCCTTCCACAGCACCGAGAGCCACCGGGACACCTCAGCTCCGGCTGCTCCTCACACTCGCTCCAGGATGTTAGGAGTTAAGCAGCAGGGGAGGTGAACACAAAGTCATTTCATAGCTGTATTTAATTTTAAATCCAATAATCCAGTGTGCATATCAATGCTGTTATGCGAATCTGAGAATTTAGATACAAGGAAGCCAGACAGATTTTCCAGCGGGCGAAGCCTTTCCGGCCCCGGAACACGGCGGCTGACACAGCCCAGCTCCGCTGCACCAGCCACTGCCTCTAGCTGGGCTGTGTGGCGGTAGCACGCTGCGGGTCACAAGTGTCCTCCTCACTTTCTACACAATCTGTGTTTCAGTACTCGAACATGTAATTCAGGAATTTTACACTAATTTATACATTTTTAATTGGTTGCATATATTAACATGTACTATAAGATTTCTCCTAAAGAAGCATTACATAATACATGGATACTGTAAAAAGATCTGATTAGTTAAAAGTAACAAGCATTAACAGAGATACATACAAAACTCAACCTAGTTGGACTGAGTGCTGAGCTTGCAATGAACTATGGGTAATCAGCCTTTCCAGTTGCAGCCTTCACAGGGGAGCACACGAGACAGTTAAAAATGTATGTCACTTGTTACACAGATCACCTGTAAACAGTTTCTCTCCATTGAACACCTGGGAATAGATTCAGTTCCAAACATACGTAAGAGTTTCCGTTTTAAACTAAGAGAAAGGTCTGTTACCATGAGGTGTGACGGGGGTGGTGTGGGGACGTGAGCTCTGGAGTGCAGGACTCACAGATGCTCATGGGAGATGGGTGGATTTTGGCAGCTGGAGATGGAAAATCTTTTTAAATTTCGTTTTAAACAGAGAAGAGGGGCTGTGTGTTTGAAGGCCTAAGTGTGATATTCGTTTGTGAAGGACTGTGCTCAACCCCTCCCTCTCCCCTCAGCAGCTGCAGCTCTCCGCAGAAGCCTTCACTCGGTCATTCTTGTCTAGTTTGATGGGTTCAGGGAATTCATTGTAAAGCTCCACTTCGGTTTCCTAGTGGGAGAGAAGGGAGGAGTTAGTGCCCTGGCTCTACAGACAGCTCCCAGCACGCAAGGAGCCGTTCTTGGCCGGGGGAAGTGGCTGCAGAGCCCAAGGCTGCCCACAGCAGCAGCTGAGCTCAGCAGGCAGGACCAGGACAGGGCACCCACTGGCCACCTCCCTACCTGTTTAAGTGCATTTCGTGCAATCGTCTGGAAAGCTTGTTCCACATTAATGGCCTCCTTGGCACTGGTTTCAAAGTAGGGGATGTTGTTTTTACTGTAGCACCAGGCTTGTGCCCGTTTTGTGGTGACCTGGGTGGACAGAGAGCAGCATCACCACCTTCAGCTACACAGGAAGGGGGTTTAGCTCCAGGGCAAGGCCAGAAGCCGCTCATACCCAACACGAGCTAAGACAGCAGTTCTGACCTCATCAAAACCACAGCCTTCGTACAGAGCACAGGTGGGACTGCTGCCCACCACCCCATACACTCAGCCCCAGGGCCAGGAGCAACACACCTGAGGAAGATGAGACCACAGACTGCTCGGGCATCTGCACAGCAGGGTCCTGCTCCCCTTGGAGCTTCTCAGCAATTCTGGGGGAGGAGAATCAGCTCCTCTCCTTGCGGCTGCCCAGGAAGCTGCCACAATCCTTCCACCAGTGGGCAGGAGCATGCTGCGTGCAGGGGTTTGATCTCTCCAGGCAGGAGAAACTCTTCCCCAGCAGCAGGCAGACAAGCCACACTTGGGCACCTCCCACTCCTGTTTCTCAGATAAACCTCCCCTGTTCCTGCAAGGTCTCCCACTCCAGCAGCTTCTTAAGAGGAGGTTAGGAAGCAAGCTGCCACAATCCTTCCACCAGTGGGCAGGAGCATGCTGCGTGCAGGGGTTTGATCTCTCCAGGCAGGAGAAACTCTTCCCCAGCAGCAGGCAGACAAGCCACACTTGGGCACCTCCCACTCCTGTTTCTCAGATAAACCTCCCCTGTTCCTGCAAGGTCTCCCACTCCAGCAGCTTCTTAAGAGGAGGTTAGGAAGCCCCAGTACTCACTTGTCTGTTTTCTAGGTCAATCTTGTTTCCCAGCACAACAAAAGGAAAGTTCTCAGGATCTCTTGGACTGGCCTGAATGAGGAACTCGTCCCTCCAGCTGTCTAAGGTTTTGAATGTGTTGGGGGCCGTGACATCAAAAACCAGCACACAGCAGTCTGCTCCCCTGTAGAAGGCAACTCCCAGGGACTGAAATCGTTCTTGTCCTGCTGTATCCCATATCTGGAGCAAAAGACAGGGGGTATCAGTCAGCTCTGCTCTCACACAGTCAGTCCACAATGAGGGCATTCATTTCACTACTCCCCACCAGGCATCAAGAGCCCCCAGCTAGACAGAGGACCTAAAGGCTTGGGAATTTCTGTAGGTGCTAAGGATCAAGAGACAGAAACACCCTTCTAAAGATGGGTAACTCCTTTTTGTGCACAGCCTCAGCAAGGAACATACCCTTGTTCTGGGCAAGCAGGACTTGGGTATTAGGGTCAGCAGATGACCTGCCTGCAGTGCGTAGGCACACTTGGGTACCAGCACAGCCCAAGCATTCCTCTGATGGCTGCAGCAGGGCTTTTGCTGCCTTGCAGTCAGTCTCACCATGAAGAGGTGAAAGTTCAGCTACTAGAGTCAGAAGTAGACTGGCAGGTTAACACTATACCCACAGGACTCAGAGCTGCACGAGGAGTCAGCCTGACTAAGGAGTCCTTTCCCATCCCTCTGCAGTTCCTGAACACTAGGGAAGCGCATCTTCCTAACAAGATCTAGTTTACTGACAGTACCAAATGCTGGGTTTTAAACTGGACCTGGCAAAGCTGCTTTTAGCTGAGCCCAAACTGATCTTTGTCTTCCCTTGTTCAGCCCACGCACGGATTTGTAGAGAAGCCCAGCAGCAGCAGTGGCCAAGAGCAGTTCAGTGCAAACAAGATCCACCCCCAGCACACCGACCCTTGCACTGCTCTGGGCTCCACTGGAGCAGACGCCTCCACATAAGCCGGTCTAGGCAGCAGAGTCCCTCCTTACCTGCATTGTCACTAGCCTGTCATCCACCATCACCTCTTTTGTCAGGAAGTCTGCACCTATCGTAGCCTTGTACTGGTTACTGAATTTCTTGTTCACATACTGGTTCATGAGCGATGTCTTTCCCACCCTGCACAGAAAGACAAAAAAAGACTAGGTAGGTTGTTTCTACAAAAGTACTAACCACCATGAAGAGAACAGCCTGGTACCCTTTGCCTTCCCCTGTGGCCTCCTGGCCTTTTGACCAGGGAAAATGCACCCACCTCTGCAAGAAGGGGCTTTTTACAGCAACAGATGCCAAGGCAACATGCTAAGTAAGAGCATTAGCTACCAAGGATATGAAGGATTACAGTCTTGAGAAACCTTGCTTCCCCATCAGTAATCTGATCCTTGGTGAGGAGTGTGCATCACATCACGATCATGAGGGCAAGTCTGGAAGAAGATTAAGTGCCCCAGAGAAACCCACCAGAAACAACCATCTTCAGCCCTTGCAGAAGGAGGTGGAGGAACAGTCTCATGTGGCAACAGCTCACATACACATCTGGGAGGCACCCAGCGGTGGAGACCCACCCCGAGGAGCCAGCTTAGAGGCTCACATGCCCTCTCTGTGGCTGAGCAACACTCCCGATCCACAGCTTGCTGGGTACAGCGGTATAAATAATTCCAGTGTCATGGGAGTCAGGTTACAGCCTGCACAGCAAGAAACCTGTAACCGCAGAGCTGACTCCTTGCTCAACAGCACAGAGCTAAACCTTGCACTCCAAGGGCCAGGCTCTAGCCAGCCCAAGACAAAAGCTAAGCAGAGGGCTCTGTATAAGCTGTGTCTGACAGAGCCAGAGTTTTAAGAACTCACCTAAGATTACTTAATGTGGGGACTTTTTTTAATTTAATTTTTTTCTTTTTTGAAATTCAATTTCAACACCACACATCGTCCTTGCAGGAAGGCTATGCAGTTCTGCTGCTGGAGTGGTCTGCCCACCACACTTCCCACGTTTAATGTTGCGACAGGAGTCCAAGATATTAAACTGTGGGAACACATTCAGGACAGAGGGTGAAGAGTTCCTAAAGCTACACAGTAACAGCAGCTGTCTGGGGATGGAACATCTCTCCTCCCAACACTGGCATCCAGGCTCCCACTAGCCAAGAGCTGCTCCAGCCACATGCAGATTAGCATCTTAAAGGCTCCTCCACTTACCCGGAGTCTCCAAGGATGATGACTTTCAGTAACACTTTCTTCCTAGAAGTCATCTTTTACACTAGAAAGGAAGAGGAACAATCCCATCAGACACCATTAGCATGTCATTCCTCGAGGCAGACAACAGCAAGTTAGTTTGGAGTCTGAGAATCCCAATTCCCAGCAAGGAAACAGCACCGGCAGGGCCCAGCACTCCTGAAACCAGACTCCTTCAATACAAGGCTACACTTGAGCACTAACCAGGTATTTGCCCATTTCATAGGCAGGGCCATGTCAGACCAGTAGTAGCAACTTAACAGGTAGGTGAGCCAAGCACTTGTCCTTTACAGTGCCAAGCCCAGTGTGGACCCCGTTTCTAGGCTGTTTTGTGGGTACTGCCTTACACTTCACTGCCCTGCCTCCAGTGAGGCTATCAGGCTAATTCTTATACAAGCTGCTAAGCAAGATGCAAGCAGAGATGTGTCCAATACCACACTCAAGCTTTATGACGTTCAGTAATTTCCCAGTAGAAAAAAATTAAAAGAAAAAAACCAGGCTTCCTCAACCTCCAGGTTGAGCTTGGAGCAGCAGTAGCTTTCTCTAGCAGCTGTGCTCTGTGAAAGCAGTGAGTCCCAAAGACATGTTGTGGTTGAAGAGGTCGCAATACAACTCAGCTGGCCTGTGTGGTTAAACAGCTAACTGCTACCAGACTCTGCGGCTTTGCTGAGAGCACGTGAAGCCAACAACTGCCACCTCACCTTTGGGGGAAGGACAAGTGAGGCTATGCTGACAAACCTCACCATGTTCACTCTATTGCTCTGTTAGATGGAACTGCTTGTGCAGTTGCAGCCTGCCATGACTCCAGTCCACTTTATAGGCAGCTGGCTCTAAATGGGCCACTAATGGTCCACCCAATTAGCAAGAGTGAGAGCTGAGCTCCAGAGATCCACATTCTTCCTTGAGTCCACGTCTCCTTCAGATTAGTGAAGAACCTGGAAGTACATCAGCTGCAGCAGGGCTGAATACACTTCTAGATGTGCTCTAGCACAGTGAAAGCAAGTACAAAGTCTTGCTATTAGTGATTGAACACACCCTTCCTACCATGAGATCCATGAAGGGTGGGATGAACCATTCTTAGGTGTTCAGCCTTCATCATATCACAGGCCCTGCTTTAGTACTGACCTGGTCCACACCACAGGGACTCCTTGGCTTTCCCCAAGAAGCTGCAGGGCTCCTGTACAGCAAGAGGAGCCAGAAGATGCTTATAACTGTGCTACTTCAGTTCAAAGACCCTTGACGACACGCTTAATGTATTAAGCCCTCACACAGGGACTTGCTTACTGTAAAATGCCCATCCTGCTAAACCACATCCACTGCACCACACAACTACTCTTCAGAAGCTATTCCTGACTTGATAACAAAGGAGGCCTTCACTTCTACAACAGCAAGGATACATGCATCCTCTGCAACCCACTTCATCCCACTACTACAAGGGTAACATGCTCCAAGCTGTAGGAACCTCTTACTAGATGCAGAGTCAAGCTGCAAAAGGTCTTAACTGCCTCAAACTGAGTGTTAGAGATGTACTGCTGTTTAGACTTCACCACCAACGAACGCTGCTAAAGCAGCCCTCCTGTGGCCACCACAGGCAATGGTACACTCACAGCTACACCTTGGACCGCACCCACCTCATGCACCCAGTGATACATCCACACAGGAAAGACTGTTGAGAAGGTAACAGCCAGAGCTTGTTGAGCAAACAGCCCACAGAGCTCATGCTGTCCTCAGATGGGTGTTAACGGACGCCTGGGAGCCCGCGCAGGACAGCTTCTCCAAGTGTAAACACCTCTCCTTTCCAACACTGTGCTGGACTACATTGCTCAATGACCCAAACAGCAACACTTGCCAAGATACAGCCAGCTGAAAGTTGTCAACAACCCCAACATTACATCCTGCTTCTCCTCCTGCCAAGACCCACACTCCATAGCTAGTCTACTCTATTGCTGTGCAGAGAGCAGACCATATAACCACCTTCAAGCAGACAGCACAAGTGACACTCGTGCTAGCCAAGCCAGAGACTTCTCCAGCACAAACAGCCCAGATGAAGCAAGCAGCAAGTGAGCAGAGCTTTGAAACTTCTTAAAGACAGCTGTGTACGCTGAACTGTCAGGGAAAACACCTGTATAGGTTCAGGTCCAGGGTGCATGTCACCTGTTTTCCTCTGTCCAGAGGAAAACAACTCACCCTGAAGTGACTGCTGGAACCCAGCCGCTGCCACTGGCTGGGGCCGCTCCCCCAACACCCGGGTCT
>NW_010389089.1:9440-17148 GCF_000710305.1 Buceros rhinoceros silvestris
ACTGGCTGCTGCAGCTCCCCGATTCCTGGTATTCGAAACAGCTTTGGACAAGCTGGCATTAATTCTCACACTCAGAGGGGGATTTGCCCTAAATCACACCATTAATTCCCACTGGATGCTTAGCACCCAAGTCCAACACTGCCTGAGGTCCTGCTGTGAAGGGAGGTAAAACTGCTCTGGCAAGTCTCATTACCTTGGCAGTAGCTCAGCTGAGCAGACACAGGAAGGAAGTTGGAGTCAGAGCTGACACTGCCTTCTTGTCATAGCTGATGGGCTACGCCATCACTGTGAAGGCCTGTGACTGCCTCAGGAACACTGGTCAGGTGAGAGACTCAGCTTCCATCCTAGGTGATGCAACGGATATGAGCCAGAGCACAGGAGGAGCTGCCTCAGCTTGGTATTTGGTTTGGGCCATGAGACATGAGGAACTCCCATCCTGCCAGGGGGCAGCAGTGGACACTGCCCAGAGCTTCCCACTCCTGTGGTAGGAGGCTCCATCAATGCTGCTTTGGCCCATAACTGGCTGGACTCCAAGTACCCTTATTAATGTTGTAATTACAGGTATAAACAGACCAACAGTTCAGAGTTATTCCTTGCCCAGTACAAGAATAGAGCTCACCTTTGTAGAGGACACTGTATCTCCAGGTCTTGGAGGAAGTACCAGCGTTTGATCTCCTGAAGCCTTCATACAGAAGGAAACCCCTCTAAGTTCAAGTAGCATCAAGCTGCTCTCTACAGCACCACCTTTGCTACTTCCCTTATCCTCACCACATTCTGCGTGGCTGAGCAGGTCTCCAACAGCAGCTCCAGCTTTAATGCTGCTATTTCTGCTAAACAAGGGTCTGATTTGCCCTAGTGAGATCTTCAATCTAGATGGACTAAAGACAGCTCTTATCTTAACTGGGATTTCCTATGAAGCAATCCAAAGGGTCAAAGTACTCCAAGGACAAGTTTCCATGCCTCCTCCAATGTTTGCTTCCAGCCACCGTTTTTAACAAGTTGAGATGCTGAAACAGAGACAGTCAGGCTCTCTGAAGGTCCCGTCAGTGAAGCCTTACTACAGTCTCCTTAGCACTACACAAAGTATTTCAGTGACTTCAGCTCATACTTGGCCAAGACCAAACACAGCATCTTCATGGCAGAGGATGCTTCCACACACTGCAGTTCCTGTAAGCTCAGAAATACCTCAGTTGATCGTGGTTACAGCATGCCATTTGCTGTGTCAGTAGAACAGGGCAACCAACCAACCCTGGGCCAGGTCCAGCACTCAAAGATTTGCTTGCCTGAAGTCAGAGGCCATTTATGACGATTCGCTTATTAACATGGGCTATTTCTCACTTTACACAGCATCGAGTAGGTTTGTTACTGCTTTGTGTCCCAGAAACAGAACCCACGTAGATGCTCTAAGCTACATCCATCTCATTTCTGGTGAGCCAAGGGAGACCAAGAAGATTGCTTTAGCTCACAAAGCAGGTTTGAATACCTGAAGGAACAGTTAGTTCCCATGAGGAGTCTCTTCAGTCACATGCAAGACACGTTGAATGACTGAGCTAAGCTGAGACATAGGCCGTGCAGGGTTTCCCCTGTGCTCTTGGAAAGAGCAAGCTCAGCTTGAGTTGAGATCAAAACTGCCATAGTGCTGAGTCAGTGGTGTCCATGCCTGAGACTGTCGTGCACTATGTACACAGCTCGCCTTGCTTTATGGTATTTGGGATAATTACTCTAGAGCACCACCCTGTAAGAGTCACATAAGCCCTTAAGATGGCAGTGTGCGAGCTCACACCCAGCCCCAGCAGCATTTCTGAACAAACACTTCCTTTTTCAGAGATACGATGAAGAAAAACTTAAGATTTGATCCAAGACATCAGTTCTTGTTTACACTGTGTGAAGCCTCTTGGAGCGAGGTCATCTGCAAGACTGCTCAGAACACAGCCTACCAGCACACCTAGCTAGCCCTGCTCAAGAGCCATCAGAAAAGTCCCATCAATCAGGAGACCAGTCAGCATCATTTCTCCTCCTGGCTTCACTGCTGCCAAAGGAATGACACAGCTGCCTCTCATACAGGAGAGGGCCCTTCCACTCAATTTTTAATGCCTGTCCCTCTAAGTAAACAAGCCTGTATGTTGACCCTTGCGAGGTTAAGCCTGGCACAGCATGCTCTCTCCTGCACTAGTGTTACAACCATTATAAGGCTGACCTGCTGGAGCAGTAAGAGAGAACCCCAACACCTGACCTGCAAGGGTTACTGGCTTAGGTGATCTGAAAGGAAGGGTCAAAAACTGTCCTGTGAAGCTCCATAGTGCTACAGATCCTCAGATGCAACAGCAAATAAAGCCTACACCAGTTCTAATTAGGCTTCCGTTGTCACTTCAGAGTGTATTACAACCATCCTTTCACTTGCTATATTAAGACAGCAGCTTTAACTCAAAGCAGAAATAGATGGTTAAGGAATCCTCAGAGATGTTCACATGTATCAAGTCACAATGCAGACATTTTAATTTTAATTAGGTTGGTACAAGCAAAGTACAGTAGAAGCTTGCACTGGTGGCCCACCAGAACACTTAGACTGCCTACCCTTTAACAGACGTAGGCCCTGCAACAGGACCACCCTGTTAAGTTGCTTACAGGCAGCTTTAGTATGAAAGTAGCTGGCCTTGGGTGGGGAATGTCACCTCCCCAAAAGACAGCAGCTCCCTAAGCAGCAGCATATCAGCACCGGTTCTGAACAAGCTGCTGGAGTCATCCATACTGTTTCAGCCTTGCTATTAAACAGTCCAAGCCATAACTCTAACCAAGAACCAAAGTGCAAAGTTTATGCAGAGGCTAGAAGAACTGGGACACCTGACCAGGAGTTCCCTGCTCCCACATCCACCAGACTGCCATCTGCACCTTCCTCTAGAAGCCAGCCTGTTGGACTGCACCTCTTGCCTGGCGTCCTTCGCTAGAGACACTTAACACGGTGCTGAAAAGGCACAAAGCAGGAGGAGAGCAAGGATCAAGCAGAGCTGAACTCCTTGCAGCACCTATGGACACTCCTGGTCCTGCTCCCCATCCCAGCAGGCAGCACAAAAGTAGGTGTTCCACAAAAAGGCACAATTGAACCTCAAGCACTGCAGGTCTGTTCTGGGTGCTGTGGCTGATACACAGAGCATTGGCTTCTCTACTGTATCAACAGGACCTTTAGCAAAAACACCCAACCACGAGAAAGCCTAGACGGAGCAGTACTCCATTAGGGGGTGACGCACTCTGCAGTGGGCTCACAATGTGACCAGACTGAGCAGAAGACAGCCACGCTTGAACACTGAAGAACCTTTTGTCCTGAAAAGCAAGAAAAGTGTCCCAAAAAGCAGCTGAGTGGTTTCCGACAGAAACACCACCCCTGCTCACTGTTCTCTCGCATGGGGGAGGCTGCAACACATGAAGTCTCTGTACTACACCAAAGTTATTTTTATTCCCCCTCTCCAATGGTTCTGCATTTCTTCAAGGAAAATAAGCTGTAAAAATGATTCAGGATCAGCTCAGTCAGATTGAACCAGTTCCTTCCCAGAAGCAGCAAGTTCGGCAGCTCAGAGGGTTATGTCTGCCTAGACCTTCAGCCACTGAAATGAGATGCTCACTGGATATTTATCCTGTTCTTACAGGATCAAACACACCAACTAACTGGCACATATCACTTGCCCCATGGTCACACTGCATCCTGCCACAATTTACCAAGCCAAGTTTAGCTGAGGCTTTGAGTAGACACACAAATTTGTTCCAACTCAGCTACCCTGCAAACACAAGGCCTCCTCCTGAGGAAAGGCAGATAGCCTGTGATTGCAATTAGTTCACCAGGATCACAGTTCCCACCTGCAAAGCACCCAACTGGTCCAGACAACCTTTGTATCGAAGCTTCAATCTCCGATTGCAGCAGGAGCTCAAGGTGGAGCTGAACAAGTTTTACCAATACCATTTAATTTAACATTTAACAGCTTGGTTTCAACTGCCTGGTCACTCAGACATTGCTAACAAATTGCCTTCCAGTGCAAAACTACAAGTGACAGCCTGAGCAATTCAATATGAATGTCTGCACCCAGCAGATAGCAACCTTCAGCATCTCTCTTGCATTCTGTTGAGACACACACCAGCCCACAAGCAGGGCAAAAGCCCTGTCCCTTCGGCTGCGAAAATGCTGAGCCCTAGCCGGAGGACAATTCACAGGGGCTGCTACTTGCTATCAACATGGCTTAAGAGCTGCCAAGCTGCCTTTAAGCAAGAAACTAGAAATAACCCTGCCTTGAAATTTTTAACTGCTACTGAGCCTGTGTATTTTCCATACCAAACCTGAGTGCTCTGCAAGGGGAACAAGAGCCAACATCCTCGCACTGCGGACTGCTGTTAACAAGTGAAGTTTTAAAAGTAAGTTGAATCTTGCATTGACAAGGGCTGCACAAAGAGGACAGTATCCTCTTCCACTGCCATGACAGCTCTACTAGTAGCTCAGCTTCCCCAGCTGACTGGAAGATCCCATCTAGGAAAGGCTCACATTTAGCGGAGACATGTTATGGCTTTGTGCCTAAAAAGCAAATTAGGACTATCTCACCATTTGGGTTGACAACCTGCAACAACTGTTGTCTGTAAATGGGTTGCTTTTCAGGGCAATGGGCTCCTGCAGTCCATACAGTCAACAGTGGTGCTCTAGAGGTGCTTTCAGGCCTCACTGATGCACCACAGAGCAGCAGTCAAAGTCAAGCCCACACCAAAAGCAGCTGGCAAGATATTCCTGCCAGGGCTTCTACAGAAGGATACACTCTAGCTGCTGCTGTATCAGAAGATCTCAAAACTGCTTTCCACCTCTTTCCTCCCCACACATTTATGTTGCTGTTCTCAGCAACATATCACTCCTGCTGGTACCGCGCCAAGAGCTCAAGCACAGCTCATCGTTCCCTCCTCAGGAGCAGCTAGGCTGCCTGCTACCTACTGCAGTTTCACCAAGAGCAGGCTTCTGTCCAGTTGGTGCTTTTCCCAGCCAGCCCTGTGAGGCAGGAATTACCGCTGTTCAGGGAGCCTTAGCTACAAATTAATTTTTGATACCTTGCGTAAAACATTATATTGCAAGTTGTCGGGTGTAGCTATGCTGTCCACTGTCCAACCCCCACCTGAAAGTCCTAAGCCAAAAGCTTCACCTTCTTGAAGAACAGCCTAGAGCTGTGCTTGTCAGCGCACTGACAAGGCTCAGATCAAAATAGAATCTTAAAACATGTTTCAGTATCCCAGAGGAATTGGATTTTTAGACTACAGCTGTCTGCAGAAAGTTTCCACCTCATTTTGAGGGTGGAGTTGCAGCCTCCAGTGCCGGAGGAGCTGCTCTAGGACCAAGTGAAGCTGAAGAACCAGCTAGCAGCAGCCACAGCCAGCCACAGCTCAACCACACACCTTTGAGTTCAGTCCACTGGCTGCTTCAACGTGAGCACCAAACTGCTGTGACATGGTGCTAACAGCCAACTGACCTGGTCTGTGAGCTAGCTACCAGATGGATACACCACCAGGCTCTCACACTGTGCCCTGCCATGTCCTGTTCCTAGATAACACGCTTGTAAGACAGTTCAGCACTAAAGGGAGAACAATGGGGCAATAGGCAGCTTGGGGAAATGTAGGAAACCCAGCTAGAAAGGAAAAGCTCTGGAACAGTTGTGAGCAGAACAGGCTCTTGGAATGATCAAGGAAGCTCCAGAGCCAGTGCTGGGGAAGACATTCCTTTCAGCAGCAGTAAGGTTTTAGCTTGCCACAGACATACCCTCAATACCTGCTGGAGGCTCTAGGACACATGTCTGCTGTGGGGGAGGGCTCAAAGAGTTCCTTGAAAGAAGATACACCAACAGCCAGTTTGCCAGAGAGTCCTGACGACACAGGGAAGGCAGACGCAATGCCTTCCCTGGCAGGAGCCCTGTCTGCAGTGGAATCACAGGACTTGCACATGAGAAGGGGTCTGCGCTGCCTGAGGTCTCGGCTCAGCCGCAGCTCTGTTAGGGTGCTGAGCGCCGAGATTTGGAGAGCACTGCATTCCTGGGAGGCACTGATGCACATCATCAATCAGGCTCAAAGCCTGAGTTCTCAGAGCCATGTTCTTCAGTCCCAGCCTCACTGATTCACGGCCCTGTTACACCTCCCAGCATTTCTCCAGATCAGAGCTGGTTTATGTCTGCACAACGTTTAATACTAGATGTGGAACCAAACAAGGTTTTGCTCTAAAGCTGCCCTTATGAATTGTGACTCTACCCTAGAGGAGCCCAAATTACAGCGAACTAGCACTCACTCCCACATACAGGGAGGTATAAAACTTAGAAACTGATCTCTACCAGTTCAGATATCACAGCAGCCACCTTCTCTTGAGGAGATACCATATTGTTCTGCTACGTGGTTTGAAAGTGTGAGCAAAACAAGCAGAGAAAGGCATTTGCTTACAGTTCCAGGGCAGACATGTCTCTGCACGTCCACTTAGACCACCGGTGTGGTCTAAGGAGCAGTGGGAAAGGTGTGGAGGGCATTTCTGGCTGTCTACAGGAACATACTTTGTCCAGACTGCTGCTTAGCCTAAGATTAAAGCAGCACATGTAGAGTATTCCAGGTGATAAACACCCTAAGCCAAAGGGAGGGAGGGAAGGGAGCGCAGAATATGTCCCCAGCAATGCAGCCAGCTCTGCCAGCCAGCCATCCTGGATGGATCACTGCTCTGCAACAGCCTGAGGATGACCACCACCCTCTCCACAGCAGAGATTTGGAGACTGCAGCTGCGTGCAGGAAGGCCCTTTTAAAACTAATGGCACATAGTAACAAGGCCAGGATTCCCAGAGGGAAAGCCAGGGCTGCTGAAGTGGTAGTCATCAGGTTATAGCAAGACAACTCCATGAGAAAACCATACCTAGAAGCTTCACTGAAAGCTGAATGTTTCCCCATCATGAAGTTTCAGCCCAATAGTTCCTCCAGTAGCTGGAGGACCCTTATACCACAGGACATCTGTCCCCCAGGATTGGGCAGACATGTACAGAACACAAACAGGCTGACAGCAAGAATCTGAAGATCTTCAGCCACCCTTCTTTGGGAGGCTCAAGTTACATTGTCGTTCAAGAATCAGCATTGGTGTGCCTCTGCCTTCCAGAGGGAAGCCATTCCCCTGTAAATCCTATGGGATTTCAGGTAGTTCCCAGTTGATTTTCCCCAAGGATCAAGCTGTTAGAAGAACCGGCATGCCTGCTTTAACACCCCTCCCCCTTTCCCAGAGCAAGCTCAACTTCCCCTATTCTGCCCTGGGGGAGACAATCTCAGGATGTGGGAGGAGAGTTGAGCACATTGCTGGCTGCTGGGAGACACCAGGCAACAAGCCATGTGTCTTGACTAAGGACCTTGCCTACGCAAAGCATTTCAGCTATACCGGTATAGCTTCCATGTAGCCATGCTTCTACCAGGACAGCATCATCCTTGGTGGAGACCCTCCAAACTGAGCAAGACAAATCTTAGACTTCTCACTGGAACACAGCTACAGTGCCCAAACAGCCTGGTTTATACCGCTGTGCCTGTCAGCCCTTTGGCACACAGCCACCCCCTCCAGCAGAGCCAACCAACAGTGTCAGGAACCCCTGTGTGAACACTAAGGGCCCAGCACAATTCCCACCTCAGGCCACGCTGCTGCACCCAATTCACTCAAAACCTCCTCACAAACAAGACCAAC
>NW_010389089.1:17202-21994 GCF_000710305.1 Buceros rhinoceros silvestris
CCAATTCCCTCACCACCTCCTACAAACCCAGCCCAGTGCCAGGGGCAGATGGGTTTTAATCTTCATGTCCAAAAGATAAGGCCGACCAATTCAAAACACTGCAAGCTAGCCAAGCCACGAAGAGACGGTGAAGTTGTTAGATCTCCACCATATCTAACAGCATTTGTCAAGTACTCGGATTTCTAGTTTTGTCTACAGCTTCCTAAGGTTTCACACATTCCTGTCATGCTTTCAGTTTTAGAAACACAAATAGGTGTTAGATAACCTTTGCAATGGTAAGCAAAGCACAGATCTTAGACCTTGGCAGTGGTAAACAAGCCTTGTTTATACTCCTGGCTGCTAGCTTCCACCAGCACAGAGAGGAAGCAAGGGACTGAAAGGAGACTGACTGAGGTTCAGGCCTTCAAGCCGAACAGTGGCTCTCAAGAGGCCTGCCAGATCCTGTAGCTTACACCCGAGATTGAGATTCAAGAGTGAATATTGTCTCTCCTTCAGCACCAAGAGCTTGATAGAAGAGGTAGGACAAATTCTGATGGGAGATCATACTGCCAGACAAGTGGATGCGGAGAAGCACAAGACCAACACTAATGGCAAAAACCTTAGTTATGTATATCTGTTCCAGGAGGTCCTGTTCTCAGTAACAAGTCTTCTACAGAGGAGGCTTCCTCTAGGGACAGGTTGTAATCTAAGAACTAAACCCTGATCTGCAAGCAGTACTCCTGATCCCACACACACTCAATACCTCTTACTACGCTAGTGCAGTTTGCAGAGCAGGAAGGACGAGTATTTCAGTACCAGTCCCAGGATGGGGGTGTAACAGGTAGCTCGCCTTGACAGCTGAGTCAGTTCCTAACAAGGAACTCCTCCTAGGGAGACTGTTTCAGACTCATACTTCACACCCTCATACCTCTTGCATGGATTTTGCATCTATACTTCACCAGCTCAGATATACTCTTGATGAAGCTCCACAAAGGTCCAAAAAATCCTCACAGAATTAAGTGCACGGCAAGACTAAGAGCAGTGCTGGTAAACTGCACCTTCTTGCTGCAGGCAGGGCAAGATCAGGCCTAGGCATGCCTCAGTTACAGCCATCTCACTGCTCATGCCTTAAATGCTGCTACCACAGTGCCAGTTTGGACTTCAGATGCCACTATCCATGTCCAGGGGTTGAGAGGAAGAGAGCTGAAGAACCGAGTGACTCAGCCCACTTGAGGGAGACAAGCACCAAGCAGCTGGAGAGAGATCAAGGGTTTGGCATAGATTCCTTAGGTAAACTGGTAGCCCCAGCAACCAAGGTCCAGGCACCCAGCCCGGCAGCCTCTGAAGGCAGCTCCAGCTACCTGCCTTCACTTTTGTCCAACGCTTCACTATTCCAGCTTGTCTGCCAAGTGACCACAGTATGCAGCGATACAGAACAGAGTGCCGAAAAACACTGTTCTTTGAGTTGACAATATAAAGATCTGCTTAGAAGTTTATGCTTGAAACCCATGCAAGTGCAGCTAGATACAACCGGTCACCTTAAGCTGGCATTTTAAGTAGTTATGGAGAGGCAAGAGCAAACCACTACATCAAGTGCCTAAATTACACAAATAGGAATCTGTGCCACAAATTTACACTTCAACCCCAACTCAAAGCCAGTGCACCCCTACTGAAGTTTCAGTGCCCTGGGAAAACAGCTATAGCCTCAAGAACAAGTTCTCTTGCAAGAGAAGCCAAGGCTATTTGAGATCAGCTGTAAATCAAGACACTCAGTGGCTTTGATGAGCTTAATTCCCTCCCCACCACTGACCGTCAGTTAGCAACAGCTGTGTTGACACAGCTTCCCCCGTGGATGGATCACTCTTCACTGGCACCAAAGAGGAGGAGCAGGCTTGCAGGAGCAGCACTAACAGCAACAATGACATCACCACAGCCCATGTCCACCAGCAGAAACTGCAGCAGACACCAGGCTCGAGCGCTGCATCCCCGCCGACGGAGCAACAAGCTCACTGGAAGGCAGCGCGCAGCATGTGCTGGAGGGGGTATCCCTCCACTGCCTGCTATTTCAGAGCAGCACGGGGGGAGGCACTGACCTTGAGCACTCACTCGGAAGTTTTATTCAAGGTGCATTTAAAGGGAAACGAGATCTTCAGTAGAGCAGCTTATTGCAGAACTGAAAATGGTATATTAACAATTGTCATTCAATTAATCACCTATCCAGTTTTGAGAGGCTCGGCTCATGTTAGACTTGTCATTGCAGAAAGTGACCCTTTTATCCTCAGTCTGCTGTCACAACTATGTCTGAAGGCAGACTGTTACACAGCCACTGTAAGAGATCATTTTAGGAAGCTGCAGGGGGAAGCCAACTGAACTCCAACTCACCAGGCAATTAAACTGCAATTATCAAAACAATGCTGTGCAAGGATGAAGTACTTCAGCATCTGAAGGATGCAGGGTTGCTGTCAGACAATCAGTACGCTAGTGCCCAGCCAAGTCCACCGTTCAGGTAAGGTCTTACCTGGACTCCCTTCAAGGCAGCAAGCTCCCAATCACTCTACAGGGGAATCTCAGGCCCATCAGGCCCTAGTAACAAGGGCTCTAGAGCTGTTTGGGTCACAGGTGAGGAGAAGCCCAGAAGACATTAGGGAACACGGGCAGCATTCAAGGTGAGGGTTCTGCCCTTGTCTATCAGATGCTCAGTTTACTGCAGTTACTGAAGAAATTGCTGTATTAACACCAGGGACAGCTACCAGTTCAGTTTCTGTGAGCCCACACATCCCCCAGTTTCAAAGAATGCAAACATCCAGGTGCCCTATTCTACAGCCCTTACTCCCAAACCGCGGCTTGCCAGACACCTATGTCACGACGCAGCATTTAAAAAAACACACCCTAATCAAGCACAAGCAATTTTGTTTACAGCCAAACGTTAAGTTCTGCATAAACTAGTCTCATTTTCACAGAGAAGTCAGACCAAGATCCCATACATGTTAGAGACAAAGCTATTTATAGTTTTGCACAGATGGTTTGATTGCAATTGTCATGTTTCCTCAAGGACAAGCTTTGCCAGAGATTTGCTCCAACAGGTAATTCACATGACCTTCCAACAGAAGAGTCTGAACCCCAGAGCTTTCAGGAGGTACTGCAGAACGTGGAACTGGTGGTCCTCTTGCCTGCAGGCAGTCACTCTGGGTAGTAAAACCCAAACCCAAGTGAAGTTTATCTTCCCCGGGTGGTTTCAGAGGAGACCCCACGGCAGAGCTGGTACATTTCACTCTCAGCTAAGGATTCGCCAGTGTTGTAACACGTCTGCGCCACTCAGCACAGTTTGGTTCACCGGCTCTGGAGGAGGGTGAGGATGCCGGTACTCTAGTTATTTAAATTAACTAGGACCTTCACCTTTTTAGGTACAACTCTACATGTTCCACATCGAGCTGTTAACAGGGTGTTTGAGGACACGGACCCCTGCGTGACACCACAGGGAAAAGGAAAGTTTAACACAACTACTGCCTTGCATCTTACACTTCTCACCACAGGTTACGAGAGCAAGAAACCACTACTGGACTTTAAAAGCTTTCCTTACTGAGGCATGAGATTAACCCCATCTTACAGCTTTTCTACACCAGGAGCATTAACACAATAGCACAAAAAAGGGGCGGGGGGAAAACACAGGAAAGCAACAGTACTAGAGCTGCTTTGGATTCTGAGGATCAGGCCAGGCATGGTGGAGCTACTCATTAGTTCATGGCAGGCAAGTCATGTGTTCAGTCAGCTGTTGGAAGTCACAAGGGGGAGGGGGGGAAAAAGACAAGTATACTTGTTCTTCCTGAACAAGTACAGCAACGAAGCCCTGATTATTTAACGAGGAATATTCAAATGACTCCACCCTCTTTAACCTCAAACACAGCTCCTGAGAGAACAGGCGCATTGACTCCAGCAGCCGGGCTCCACTAGAAGGCTTCCACCATGAACGACTGACACCACCACGGCCCACAAACATGGTACAGCCACAAGCCAGGGTCAGCCCAACACTGTAGCACAGCCGGTTGTGTGCCACTCCTCAGAAGAGAGCCCTCCCTTTCCCCCAGCCCCAGCCCACACACAGAGTGCAGGGCACAGGGAGGGGACACGGCTCTGGCCCGCCAGCAGCAGCACTGGAAGCTCTAGAGCTTCCACACTGGCAATTGTTAAAGAAGTGCCTGCTTACAGCTGGGAGGACTTTGTTCTGTCATGTGCTCGCAGTTTATGCATAAAACCCCTCATACACACATGCCACAACAGCTCTCCTATCAGCAAGCACTTTAAGTTTTCAGAGAATTTGAGGGTTTAGAGCTACTGGGTAAGATGTACTCATTTTGATGCTGAGTTTACCCACCTTACTTCAGACTAAGACAGCCTTTTCACAGCTGTTTTTCTAGTAAAATGATCCCTCTATTTACAGAGAGAACAGTACAGTTGTCTTAAGTACAACAATTAAGTATTTCCATATTTATTAGTCTATATATACCTGGTGACTAGCAATACATCTATCATTTAATTTACCTTATTATACATTCACAGCCAAAAGCACTTCTAACATCCACTCCAATAGTTCTTAGAACTGACTGAGGCTTCACACACGCTGAGAGCTGCTTTCGCAATAACTGCCGGTCTCTTCAGCCACCTGGTTTTGTCGCGTTAATTGCTCCCAGAACAGCACTTCACACCGACTACCCAGCGCAGCATTCCACCACCCCGGCCCAGCGCGTCCCCAAAGACCAGCGTTCAGGCCACCTTCGGCCACAGCTGCCCCACAGCCTCTTCGCGCTGTGAGGAG
>NW_010389090.1:0-8976 GCF_000710305.1 Buceros rhinoceros silvestris
CGCCTGCAGGACACGCAGACCGCGGCGGAGACGCTGCCGGGCCTGCCAGACACCGCAGCCGTGTGAGAAACGAGCGAAAGCCTCGCCAAGGAGACTCGGGTCAGGCTCCGCAGTGAAGCACCTAGATTTATTACGTCCTTGCAGGAGCGGGTGTCTAGGTCAGTAGGCACGGTTTGTCGAAACAATACATGAAGTTTTATACCCCTCTTCCTGGCCGAAAGACCCCTCCCTTGTTTCCCCACTGGATGGGTTCTCCAAGATGTACAGACTAACCCGACACGCCTATCGTGTGTTACAGGTAAAGTTAGATCATGCTGCTTCATGTGTCGCATGTCTCATTATCCCGAGGTTATGCCTGCCATAGGAGGAGAAAGTAATATTCAGCAGCCTATCAAGCAAGCACAGTGCTGCTCCCAAAGACACATCCATCCTAATTAACCCAAGTTTGATGCATTCAAGGACTTATGGCCCGTTATCTGGCTCTTTCTCCTTTTAAATTGCTTTATGGCTTCTTTCTCGTCTAGCAAGACTATCTCCTGTTTATCTCATCGGTTTCTTATCATACAAGAACAACACTCCTTTGTTTCTTTCTCACAGCCATGACCAAGGCGGGCAAATGAAGCTGCGTCTGACCATGGTGCAGCTGCTTTGCGAAAGCGCCGGGCACAGCCGGGCACCGGAGGCGGTTTTCGAAGGCGGGCAAATGAAGCTGCGTCTGACCATGGTGCAGCTGCTTTGCGAAAGCGCCGGCTACAGCAGAGCACTGGAGCCGTTTTCGGTGGGTGGCAGCAAGACCAGGCGTTGCTGGCACGGACAGCCCAGCCGGAGGGGCGCGGGTCCAGCGGCCAGCAGCCGGGGTTGGAGACGAGCCTCCAGGTAGCTCCTGCTGCCCCAAACGCAGGAAGGTTTGTGACACGGCTGCCGCGGCGCAGGGCTGGCTGCGGTGACACCGCGAGGAGGCATTCGTGGTGATGGACTGAGACGTCTCCCTGGGGAGGTGTGAAAGGAAAACAGAAGCCGAAGGCTGAGCTCACCAAAGGCTGTTGGGTTGCCTCCATGTACGCGCTGCAGCATTTCGGTCCAGGACTGCGGTGCTTCCAAAACATTTTGCTTTGAAAAACGAGCAAAAAAGGCCTAGGCTTGTCTGCATTGTGGTGGGATGGAAAAATACTGCCATCTTTTTATGGCATTGCCTTTATTTTAAGATGAGAGGCACCAGTGAATTGCCTAAAATAACCCAGACTGGAAAAAATAGCCCAGAGACCAAAGGCCCTGGACCAGTACATGGGAGAGAACCGGACATTTTTTCTCAGTGACCGACTGCTTGCAGTGCAGAGCGATTCGCTCCCCTGCCTCAAGCGTGGGTACCTGTGAACAAGCTTCTTGTTACAAAAAAGGGGAGAGAGAGGTTATCCTTGATAGATGGGTGATGCTGGTGAACCGAAATGGAAACAGGCAGGAGAAGGAAGGGCAGTGCTATTTAATTGCAATACTCCTCTTATTTCCAGCAGGACCGGAGCTACAAAATGTATTTGGCTGCTGCTTTTTTCTTTTTTTTTTTTGATTCTGGGCAGCTGTTATTAGCAAATAGTGTAAAATTAGATGAAAATAGCAATATACTTTTCCTGGTATTTTACAGCTGGAATATGAGGTTCTCCACAAAATCCTCCTTGATACGCAAACTTCTGGCTTTTTAAACTCTGGTTTTTAAAATTCTTTCCACCTCTTCCACTGTAGTGAGCTGCAGTCTTAAAATATTCGGGTGTCACTGTGGCCAGCAATTCACAGCCAACAGCAGGGAGAGAGCCTGACTTTCTGACAATGGGAAGAGCCAAGCTCGGTGGAAGACAGCACTGAATTCCAGAGGCGTGTTTCACCTCCACGGCATTGCAGAAGGCAGGAACAACCAGGCTGCCATGTCCCCCTATTTTGGCCATTAGGTTATGAAAACTCTTGATCTTTTTCACCCATTTTGGAGCCTGCCTTCACAGGAACGAACAGAAGGGTTTGTTTTATGGTGTCAGCTCTCTTTTCCGAGTTCTTTCAGTATCTCCCTGCAACTGCTGCTGTTGGAGCTCCCTGGGAGCCTTTCTCAGCTGCTGCTGGGGCCACATGAGACAAGCAGTCAGACAGGTGGGGATGGGAGATGCTGTGCTTAATGCCCAGGGGATGCACTGGACCTGTCAGCCAGATTATTGAAACAAAACGGTGGCAGTGCGTTCAGTTTACAGGGCTGGGTAGAATGTAGCCAGAGCAGTTTACAAACCACTGCAAAGCATCAGGTGAAAAGGATGATCCAAGACAGGATCAAGACCCCTTGACCTTCTCCTGTGCTCTGATGAGCTGCGATGTCTCCAGTAATGGTGTTACTGAGAATGATTGGCCAGTTCAAAACCTTCAATCATTCTTGTAGTGATTATAGACTTAATTAGTGCATGTTAGCCCAAGTATCATCTATTAAAGGAGCTATGCTCGTTAAGTAGGATGGTAATTACTCTGGCTGCAAAACAGTTATGAAAAAATCAGAGGTTAAAATAAAAACCTCACAGTGCCTTTGACAACCGCGTTATCTCCGTCAGCATCTTTGCATCACACGTGTTCATGCCACTTGATCTCTGTGGGGTTTGTCACGGCTTTTCATGCTGACGCCACATCTTAGCAGACTCCTTGAATCTTGCCTCCTCCCTCCCTGCGAGCTGCCATTTGGACTTGGGGTAACGAGTTACCGTGACAGCCCCCATTTAGTACTGCGGGAGACTTGGAGAAACTCAGCACCCAGACCAAATGCTCCGTGAGAATAAATCAGGAAAACACCATCAATTTCTGGGATCAACCGTGATCCCCCACAAAAGGGATAAGGGCAAAGTTCCTTGATATCCAAAGCAATATTTTACAGGTTTTCTGAGATTACGTACTCCGATACATACATTTGCGGTAAATGTTACATGTGAGAAACTTCTCCCACCATGTCTCGGGGCTCAGCCCACACTGAAGGGTGAACAAAGCACAGGGTGCCCAGGTGCCTCCCTTGGGCACTGCTTGCTCACAGGCCAACGATGGCCTGAGACTGTCACTCCAATGCATTTCTTCTGGGGACAGTGTGCAGAAGCCTCTTAGGAAGCCTTTCTCAGCAGCTGGGAGCAAAGTGGGGTGCTGCCATCCCCCTGAGATGGGAAACAGCTGTGGGCCCCTACACTCCTCCTCACTCTGTATTTTTGCTCACCCAGTGCAACACCAGCCCTGCCAGGGCACCTGCTGAGTCTGCTGTTGTATCTGTAGTTGCAGTAACTGCCTCAGTTCATGGTTATACCAAAGAACAACTCCTTGATAAGCGAGGAAACGGAGCTGCTCTCACCTCTGCACGGTGCTTTCTGAAACAGGGGTGTTTGCAGGGCTCTCGGTTGCCCAGTGCGGAGAGCTGAGCCATGCTGAGTTGTACAGGAAAGGCTCAAACTGAGATCGAGGCCAGTCATTTCCCAAAACATTGGGAAATTTCCTCCCCATTTGCACGTGAAGGAAAGGCTGTGTCCATGTAGAAGGCTGGACAGTGTGACAGCGCAGTTCTCTATGCCGGCAGCTTCTGCGGTACAGTGGCCTCCACGCAGGACAAAATCAGTGAGAAGTTTCAGGTGTCGGTTAGAGGGAGCCCAGCTGACTTTGCTCGACACGGGCTATGCAGCGCCCCTAAAAGGAGTTCCCTCACAGAGAGGAATCAAACAGTGGGGAGAGTGCAGTGATGCTTCTGGCTATCCCGGCTGGCTCACGGGGAACGTGCCCACCCCCAGCCTGGGCAGCTCAGGCACTTTCCACCCATTGCTCTGCCCACCTCGCTCTTCACAGACACCATCAAAGCAGAGCTGTGGTGTGCACGGTTGTGCCAGCATCAGGGAGAACATCTTGCTGGGTATGGCCACTTTTGTTGCCCTCCGTTCCCCTGGCAAGCGGAGGCAGGGCTGAGCCAGCTGACAGGTCCCTGCCTTGGTGGGATGAGGTGGCTTTTGGGCAGTTCTAGGGCTGTACCCAGCTTGTGGGCAAACGGGGCTCGGCTGTACTGTAAGCCTGAGCTGGCAGTGCTGGAGGGGAGGGAGGGTGAGACGAATGGCCAGTACAGTCTCCAGAGAAGCCGAGACACCAGGACATGGAGGCACTAGAGGGAGCCTGAGCACAACAGATCCCCCTCCGGGCTCAAAGGGGGAGCACTGGTCCCAGTCACCGAGAAGGGACATCTCCAGGAAATAACAGCAAGGCAGACAGCAGTTTTCCCCTTAACGTGGCATCCTACCTGGCTGTAGCTTTTTTTGCCCTGATATATATTATAATTTTCTTAAAGACATGAAGAAATACTGTTTTGCTTATAGAAAGTGCCGGTCTGCCAGTGGGGAGACCGGCACTTTGCTCACCCAGCTGGCTCTGGGCGTTTGAAATAGGAGGTGAGAAAAACCAGTGGTAGGTAACTGGTGGCAGTCATCAGACTGGAGGGTTCAAGAGAGCAGTTCTTGCAAGGCAGAGGGGAGCAGAGGTGCTGTCCTGCAGCTGCGGAATCCCTGCAGGATGGGGAGCCGGTGTCATGAAGCCCTGCAAGTGCTCCTGGGCTCATGGCAGGGACATGGGAACAGTAGCTAAGGCTTGTGCGTGCCGTTGGGTGTGCTCCAGTTAGTACCAGTTAGGAGAGGTGGGGCACTGGAAGAGGCTGGAGAGCTGCAATCTTTCGTCTTCCCCAGCAGTATTTTATTGCATTGGCCTTGGACAAGGAACGGGCTCACTGGCTCACGATCTCATTTTCTGAGTCTCTCCCTGCCACCACCGTCACCAAGGATTGGCACAGAGAGCAAGAGTGGGAGTCTCTGGGTTAGCTGCAGGTGGGCATCAGTGCTATGGTGGGGCAGGAACTGGGGAACAAACACTTTGCGCTTTGTGGTGTTTAAGCACAGTGGGGAGATGGATGTTTCTTCCAAGCACGTCTGCAAAGCGTATCTCCTTTTACAGTGTTTGCACTAGGCCAAAAGTTGCTTTCAACAGGGTAATCAAGCTTAGCACAGCAGAAGTCATCAGAGCAACTAGAAGAGAGGGGTGAGCAGAGACTGTGAACAAAAGCTCCACCACTTCTGGCTGCCTTCAGAGGCTTTCATTCCCCCATGGAGACCATCCCTCAGATCAGCCCAGACTCCCGGCACATCCTCCCTGAGCATGTTCCTGTAAGCAGCTTCCCACCATAAGGGCAGGAGGAAAAACCACGCAGCAGCCTGTAATGCAGCCCTGACCTCTCTCTCCAGGCCTGCCACCTCCTCCCACTCTCCCCAGAGCTGGCACTACTAACGACTGGTTTCCTCTTGTTATTTTTCCACCTCCGCTCCTTCCTCCAGAGGGGAGGCTGTGCTGGTGGCCCACGTACCAGTGACTCACAGACTGGGACCTGCAACGAGCCAGCTAAGCCTGGCCAAACTTAGTAACATCTCATTTTCCATTGCCTACACCCTGAATGTGTCTTCTGGCTGGGTGCATCACTGGGGACCTTCTCCAGCTACCTGCAGGGCTGGGGAGAATCAGCTCAATTGTGTTTCCTTTAACTTTTGGCAATGCAGGAGGTGGGCTGAGATGGAGCAGCCCTTGATGCAAATAAATTCCTTCTTCGTGAGTATTTATTCAGCTTGCTGATGGCTGAAAACCATGAGACATTCTGGATATCAAAGAGGTTTTCAGGCTTGGAAGACATGTGAATAAAGATGGTAGTTGCATTCTTCTGGAGGCATTTGAATGGTTTGAGGGGAGCTTAGGGGTTTAAAAGCTGATTCCACTCTCAGCCTGGTCGATCTGGCTGGATGTCCCCACATCAACAGCATGATTTGATGTCCCCACATCAACAAATGACAAATGCCGTCACAAAACTGAGCCTGGGGCACCTGCATGGTGGAAGAGGATGGTCTGCAGAGGTGGAGATGCTGCCACGGCTGGACGCTGGGAATCGAAAATAGCTGGATGATGACCAAGACTACCCAGAGGCTGCCCTGGCCCGGCAGCAGGTGAGCAGGCAGAGCCTGGAGCCGAGGCTCCTGGGGTAAAATGATGCCAAGACCTCCCCAGAGGCGGCCCGGGCCCGGCAGCAGGTGAGCAGGCAGAGCCTGGAGCCGAGGCTCCTGGGTTGCTGCAAGCCCATTGAGCAGGACCCTGTGGCTCCACGCGGGGCTGCACGTAGGGCATAACGCCAGGAAGGGAGCAGCCATGTGCGCTCAGCCCATGCCTACTGCTTTAATGGGATTTTCCAGAATACTTCTTGCCCTGGTAATGGAAAAGGAAGCTCTCCTGCCGCTTCCCAAGGCCGGGGTGAACGTGTGCAGCTGATGTGACACCTGCTCAACCCACTCCTCTTGAGAGCCGGGCTGTGCGGAAGGAGTGAGCAGATCTGCAGGCACAGCATGCGCGGAGCAGCTGATCGCTGCGGGGAGGAGGCACATGGAGGCGTCTGGGAGAAACGGAGAGGGCTGACCTAAATAGATGCTGAGCTAATTTATTCATTTTTCTGCTTTATTATTTAACACGACTTTGAAACAGCTCAGGACTTCTGGTTCCTCTCAGCTCTGCTGCTGACGTTAGGATGGGGTTATTTTTGACCTGATTTTTGCATCTCTCGTGCTGAAAAGCACAGCACGGCTTTGCTCAACACCCTGCTCTCCCATCAGGCAGGGCAGGCATGCTATGGGAGAGCTCCAACACACCGGCTTTCGAGCCAGGAGCACAGGAAGGACTCATTTTAAGTTATTTTGAGCTTTTGCTTCACCTCCTGCCTGGAAAGGTGTTCAGATTTTGGCCTGCTTCGTGCGTGCTTAAGAGGGAGATTTATCTCCAGTTTAGCTGGCTGGCGAGAGGATTGGTGAGTTCATACAGCATGAGGCAGCCTTCAGCCTCCACTGACATCTTCCCCTGGGCAAGCTGCCAAACACAGCCCCAGGCTCTGCAGCACAGGGGGCTCTCAAGGATAAACCTGGAGCCAGCCTCCTCTCTCCTCAAATCCTAGCAATCCCCTGAAACACCGTCCGGGAGGAATTTATTATGAGAAGGACATGGAGCTCCAGCTGTTTGGAGAGCTGTTTGGGCTGTGCCTCACCCCACAGGCTGCACACGTCCTCTGCAAGCCCACAGCACGTTTTAGTGCTGCTGAGGTTTCAAAGCCACAAGCTGAGGGAGAAAACCCCAAACTATGCCAGTGCAGGTTGTCTAAAGCTGTAGACTGTTTCTGTGCAGATGCAAGGCGCTGTGGACAGAGCGGCTCCTGCAAGAGGTGGCTGCTTACCAGAATTCCAACCGTACAGCCCCCAGCTGGAGCTGTGCAGGACCCTTCAGTTTTGTTTTTCTTTAGGGCTCATCACTTGATGTATAAATTTAGGCCACTGTTGTATCTGTTACCCAGCACCTCTGTTATGAATTTTTAAGATGGATTATTCATCGACCTGCTTGATTCCTTCAAGATTTCTAAGCAGTAACACAAGCCCTGATGCTATTTAGCTCAGCGGCAAAGGCATTTCAGCTCACACCGCCTGCACATCGCTGGAGAGTTTCGTGATGTTGCTGGGGGTGGGATAGTGCAACGTAGCAGAAATGAAGCAGTTAATGAGGCTGCAAGTTAAAGTCTTCCAAACCAGGAGGCTTGAGGCACTGAAGGGAAGCAGCCGGGCGTGGGGCTGCGAAGGTGGGTGCTGCACCGCCTGGCTCAGCCCAACCCGTCTCCCACCTTTGCTTGGTAAACTGGGGGCAGTGAGGATACCTAGCAAGGCTCCAGGCTGCGAAGGTGGGTGCTGCACTGCCTGGCTCAGCCAGCCCCTTCTCCCACCTTTGCTTGGTAAACTGGGGGCAGTGTGGATCCTTGGCAGGGTCCCGTCCTGCCAACCCACAGGGTGTGCAGCCTGGGCCATGTCAGGCTTTGATTTGAAGGGGTTTCTGTGGGTTTTTTTAATATAAAGTGATATAACATTTAGATATGGTGGTCTGAGGGCCTTGAGAGGCCGAGAGGAGAAAGAATGCACAGAGGATGGAGGCAGCCAAAGTGATCTGAAGTTTTTTATTCTTTCCCTGTATCCTGGTCTGGAGTTTGCTGAATGATGCCTTGATTGTCCTTTTGAGGGTAGAAAGGCCATCCTAGTCCCTCTGGGGTCTGGATTTTGATGCCTGCAATTTAACTGCATGGGCTTGATCGGGACAGAGTTAAGGCCAATTGAGGGTCACTCTGGGATTTAGGATCCATCATGTGGGTGCAACTTCTGCCCTTCTGCATGGTGGCAGGAGGCTGTGATAGACGGGAGAGTCCTTTTTAATGAATTGGTGGGCAGCAGGCTGGTTTTCAGCCTTGAGGCGAGAGATCCGGTTGGGCTGCTGGCTCACCTTTGTCTGCATGGAGAGGATTATCGGGAAGCCGTGTTGACAAATGCTGTGGCTGAAAAGGAAAATAAACTTCCACACAAAGATGGCTTGTTTGTGCAAAGCAGAAGGGGAATAAAGCAGCTACTAAAAAACCTGACATTAAACCCACTGCTTACCTGCAGCTCATCTGATACGATGACTGAAACCTTTCATTTGCAGCAACGTAATCCAAGATGTTCTTCCTGCAAGCAAGAAAGTAGGTTATTGCTCCAGCGGAGCTGGGGAGGGGGAAGGAGATAAGCAGGGTCTGATCCTGCCAGATGCTGTGCACCCTGTGCTCCTTCTGAGAGGGGCTGAAACCCCGGCTGGCAGCCTGGCTTGGGGGTTTTGGGAAGAGACCGCTTGTGCTATTGCTTTTCCTGCCTTTAGACGAGTGGAAAGCTGCCTGGCTGCATCTGTCGCTTGATATTTAGGGTACGGCATCTGCTGCTTGATTTTAGCCATGATTCTGTACCAGGATCTTTTCGGAAGAAAATAAGAAATAATAAGAAATCACATCGCCATCAAAAACAATAAGAAATAAGAAATAAGAAATCGTATCCCCATTGTTAAGGGTTGAGGGAC
>NW_010389091.1:0-271 GCF_000710305.1 Buceros rhinoceros silvestris
CACCTCAACAATGGGCCACAAATAAAGACAAACCACGTATTCTTTCATCTGTCCCCAGCACCGAGAGCAGCGTGAGCTGGGCTGAAAGCGCCCCTCGCCCACAGCGGCAGCAATCCACCGAGACAAAAGAAAGCCAGCTATGAAACGCGTTATTTTAAAAGGTTTTGCTTCCATTTTTGGCGTCGCCAGTGCCGCTGCCAGCGCTCCAGCGGAGGCCCACGCGCCGGACCCGCGGCGCCGGCACACGAAGAGCCGGGGTTCGGCTCCTCCT
>NW_010389091.1:562-13705 GCF_000710305.1 Buceros rhinoceros silvestris
ACCGCAGCCTTCCCGAACGCCCATGGCAGCCGTCCTTCCGCCCATCACTCCCTGTCGACCTTCAAAAACCGGCCCCGTGGTGCTGAGCCCAACAATTCCCTGTGGAGCTGCCCACCGTGAGAGCGTGCCCACGCTACAAGAGAGAGTCAGGGCATGTTAGCCAATGGCAACCTATGCCCTAACTCAAAGCCACTGAACAGATCAAAATTCTCCCTTTTTTGTGCACATACACACACATACATGTACCTGTGCCTTTCAAGAACAAAGGTCTAAGACGAGGCCGTTAAGCCACCCACGGTCCGTGTTATTTTCTATCAGCGTTAGCACCCCCCAATCTGCTCTTCCAGGCTCCAGATGATTCCCATAACGGGGATGCAGATCTCTGGCTCTGACGCAAATTCGGCCGACCTTGGGCACTCACCCTTCCCTGCACCTCCGTCTGCCACACGTAGCGCGGAGGTGACAATCCTCATTTCTCACACCTGCCTGCCTGTCTTCGTCTAGACACTACAAGCAATTTGGAGCAGAGGACGGTCTCCGAACAGATCTGTTCAGCACTCAGCACCCTAGGTGGTATCACACACAACTGCAGCCTCTAAACACTGCAATAAAATCTAAAGAAAATAACCACGATAAAATCACTAGTGACAGAACTCAGAGACCCCCCTCTACGTGTACTTCATGGTGGGAGAAGATGATAAAAAACAAAAGCCAGACAAAAGCTTTGCAATCTCCCAACAACCAGGTCGCATTAGCTCGAACACGGACATCCTTATTCCTTCTCAGCCCTCACTAACTTCAAGGGCAACCAGAAAGGAATCCCATGGTGTTCTCACTGGTATGCAAAAGGTTAAACTCCCCTCTCCTCCTCCTCTTCCTCCTCCCCCTTCCTTTCCCCTGGTTTTTGGGCTAGAACTTTCTGCTGATCTAGTGAAACTCCATCTCCGTTTTCCACAACTGCTGACGGGCTCACAATTGGAGAAGGAGCACAAGGTACTTCCCAACCACAGCCCTGGGAGGCAGCGCTTTCATCTCCCCTCCAAAAAACCCCTCCAGGAACATGAGAGCCGTGTCTGGCCACGCGCTGAGTGTTTGCTGGTTCAGGAAACGTGTTTTGGACGCCTGTGCAGCTGCGGTCTGCTCGCACGCGGCAGATACATCCCCTGCGTTTGAGGGACGGGGTGCTGAGCAGCTGGGGACAGCCCGGGAGGCACGGCCAGAGGAGCAGCTCTGTCACACGCATGAATGGGGAGCTAGAGAGAGGAGCAAAGGATGGGAAAATCAGCGGGGATAAGGAGATAAGAGATCAACATCTCCTCTCAAATGCACCAGAATGGAGCAAGATGGAGAGGAGGGAGATGTTCGGAGGCAGAGCAAGGAAGTGAAGATAAGATAGAGGAGACAAACCACAGAGCACATGAAAACAGGAGAGAGCAGCCAAATTTGAGACAGATGGAGAGTGGGGAGAAGGAATGCCATGTTTGGAATGGGTACATATTTCAAAGCAGCGGCATTAGGGAGCGGGGGAGCTTGGAAGAGGGTAGAGGCAAGAAAGATGGCTCCATCATTTACATTTTTCTTCATGAGAGGAGCGAGAGCTGCAAACTGGGAGCAGGACTGGTGCAGGCTGTGGGGGGTGGTCTCTGTGGAGACACTCAACAAGATTGAAAACCCCCCTCGGAAAGGTCCTGCAGAGACTCTGGTCCCCCTGAAATCCATGGTTTTCCTGACGCAGTTTGCACGTTTCCTCCCTACGGCTGTTTCTCAGTGCCTCACAAATAAAATTAAAACGAGAGTTTTCTGACAGAACAAACAAACAGGGAGTGAATTATATTCCATTTCCCCGTCAATAACTTCTCCCCAACCCAGCCGTCTTATCATCATAAAAAGTCCATTAAGCAGTAATTGGGGAGGCAGTAGAACGCGGGGCTGGTCCATGAAAGAGAAGCACGCTCGCTCCCCAACTGGCCTTTTCTGGGAAGGCAGACAGGATAATTATAGGTTCAGACAGAGGCTTCCTCTTACTGTCAGCAGCTCTTGGCTCCCTTCAGGGAGATGGGACTGGCAAGGTTGGGGAAAGGAGGGTAAAAAAAGGATGGAGGACATTTTTTCAGAAATTAAATACTTCCACCTTGCTGCTCCCCTGCTGCTGATGCACAGGAGCCCTTACCTGGCTCAGAAAAGCTGGGCTAGTCGCAGGGGAACGCAGAGTATTCACCCACTGGACATGGGGGAATGACTCCTGAGAGAAGGAAGGACCGCAGTGAAGGATGAGGCTCAGCACAGGGTTTAACACAAGCAGAGAATGGGTGTGAAAGGTAACAACTCATTTCACACACCTTTCCTGCACCAGCTGATCAACCGCCCCAACACCCGCTCCTTCCTGACGCCTGCCTGTGCTGCCAGCTCCCACCTTTCCCCTCAGCCAGGACGAGGCAGCAGACCCTCCAGAGCCAGCACCACACCAAGCTGTTCTTGCCATGAGGCTTGTAATTCTGAGGATCTGGCACATCCATAGAGCCTTCAGGCTCCTAGTTGCAATGCACTCAGATACAGACCCTCTGGGAGAGGAGGTATGAGCCTGCAGCAGTGGAGGCAGGAGGAGACTGAGGCTACCCAAGGTTTGTTCCTATTTCTGACAGCCAAGGTGAGAAAACCCACGTTATCGTGCCTGCTGCAGGGGAAGTGTCATCCTTCCTTCTGGTCTGTTTAAACTGCTCGTTTTCAGGGACGGGCCTGTGCCTTATCGCTTGGGAACAGCAGCTAGCATGAAGACATCCCGTTTCAGGACTTCTCCAGGCTACCGCTGCACATCGGTATGTATGGAAAGGATCCACCTTGCCCTGTAGCACAAACGGTATCTGTCACTGCCACAGAGCAGTCCCAGCCCCAGCGGCTGGCACCCTGATACAGCCAAGGAAAACGTTCTTCCAGCTGTGATTTACGCCAACGTGTGGGGCACGTTGTAATGACACACAGAGTAGGTGGTTAATGCAGAAGCTGCTGGCCAGGATTCTCGGTCACATCTTGTGCTACAACACAGTGCTAGGAAGAAAGTTGCTCCTTGTGACCAGCAAGAGCTGAAGCAGACAAGGAACGCTGTCATGGAAGATGGCAGCCCTGGGGTCAGCCGCTGAAGGGCCAGCACGCACAGGAGGACACGCGGCCTCAGCAGCACGGCAGGCCAGGACCCTGGGGGTACACGAGGGCTTTCAATCAACTGTAACAACGCATTTGTTCACAGTCTATAACATGGCGTAATAACCCAGAGCAGAGCACGAGCGAGGAACCCAAGGAGCTATCCTGGCAACTTAATGAGGGCCCCTTGTCTATCACTGTCATGACAGCAATGGCAGATTGTTTCCAGGCTTAAGGCAGGGAGCTCGCCCTCCCCTTGCCACGTTGCTAGGACAGCTCCTACTCCAGCCGTGTCAGTGATATTGGCATCCTGGAGAAGCTCGATTCACCCCCCACCTAGAAAAGACTCCGCTAGAAAGGACTTGGCTCTTCACTCAACTTCCGCTGATCTGCTTGAGTCACTAAAGAATCGCAGTCTATGGGGGATACCAGAACACGAAAAACCACCTCCTAGGGGACAAGCCTGAGAGGAGAAAAAGCTTAATGAGCAAGGATCCTGACTCCCGGCAGGCCATGCCATCTTAATACAGCCCGGCAGCGGTCCTGAGCCACCGAAAAGTGACAGCAGAGTCAGCAGTAATGGGGAAAACAAACTGCTACAAGCTTCTGCGTCTCATGGTCTTTCTGAGAAAGCGCAGCGCTAGAAGCCCCAAGGACGTGATCAGGGAGATGAGTTCTGATCCCTGATTTAGTGATATGACACACAGCTCGGTGCCCTGCCTGGCACTGCCAGCTCCACGGGGCTGCAGCACCACAGAGGGTGAACGATCCCAATGCTCAGGCATGCATGTAGGGATCGTTCGGGGATGAAAGACACACCAGGTAAGAAAATATCGTCTGATAAACTCCGCTCTTTTACTCCTGGAAATAAAAGCTGCAGTACTTCCACTCACTAGCTGTTGTCTCTGATTTCTTTCAGGCAAGAGAGGAAATCTCCTGGTCTGCAGGGAAAGGGTAAGGGACAATTCCTAGAGCACAGAATTTTGAGTGTTTTTCAAAGCTTGTTAGATCATTTCTGTCTGACCTCTGCTAAGAGACTTCAGCCCAGGAGCTCCACGGGACATGAGGAGATGCTGAATATACAACCTGGGAACACCTTAGCCGCATACTGTGAGCTTATACTGCTTACCCAAGACGGGGAGGCAGGGGAGCTGGAGATGGCACATCTTGAAACCAAGAAACAAACCCCTAATAAAGCCACGACCGAGGGATGAACACAGCCTCTAACAACCACGAGCTGCGACTCCTACCACAAGCCATTGCAGCTGCTGCCTCTGAACCACAGTGCTCCTCACTGGCATTGGTGGTGGACACATCGACACAAGAGGAGGAAAAAAGGGAGAATCCAACAACGGTGCTGAGAACTGACAGCAGCGGAAACCTCTGGGATACCTACAGATTCCGTGAGCCAGAAAAACAGCGCAACAGAGTGAGAGAGAAATGAAAACACGGCTTAACAGCAGCAAGGGCCCCCTAAACGCTTCTATCAAAGACAGTAATTGAGGAAAGAGAGTCTGGGGTTTGGTAGGACATAGTTCTGGTCTGGGCAAGAGATGGGTTCTTATCAGAAGCCCCTCCAGGGTTCTGGAGGCACAGAAGCTGCCTTCCCCTTCCAGGCAAAGGCAGTCCCTCAAGTGGCAGCTCCTGGAATTAACCACAATTAGCAGATATTATAAAGAAAGGGGAGTATCCCAGTGTTCATAAAGAAGAAACCCACACAGAAAGCCCTCAGACCCAAACAGACCCTACCCATGCAGGCAGACAAAGGAAAACGAGAGCTGAAGGACCTCCCCGGCTCACTGGGTGATCACGAGAGACAGCCTCAAGGTGATCTTCACGGGCTGAACTGAAAAAACCCCACACCATCGTTTTAGAAATTCATTCCAACAAATCAAAGGCCAGGCTAAAGATCTGTAAGTGTCGGCACTCCAAAGAGTGCGCTCGGACTGATCCGTGAATAAATCCACGAATTCTCACAGAGGTGAGGGAGGAAGAGGACAGAGCCAAATTAATTTGACTTTATTAATTAAAAAAACCACCAAGTTTCATCACCCCACCACTCTTCAGAGGTTGTGTGAGGGTGGGGGGAGCTATGCTCATTAATTATGCAGAAAATGCAAAACTATCATCCTCTGAATGAGTTTAAAATAAGGAGAAACCCTTTCAGAATGGGGAGAAATTACTCCCCAAGGCGGCTGAAATTTCTCTTGCAACTTCAAAGGACAATAAATTATTCAAATCGCTCGCGCCACTCCGCACGCTCTCTCACTCTCTCCCCTTCTCAATTTTATGCTCCTGAGTCAATTAACGGTTTGGAGGACTCAGAGAAACTTTGTAGAATGCTAAACCAGTTGCAGCTCCTTCTATTTTTTTTTTTTTTTTACACTTTGCTTTTCCTCTTGGCCTCAAAAGGAAACAGAAATGATTCTGTCCGTTTTAACCGAGCTCGTATGAAACAGCAATGTTTCACATCTGCAACACGCAAGATGGGACATGCTAAAAATGCTCTCTCCTGTGAAAACAGGTCAATCCACACTCCTTCACGTCAACGGTGCAAACCATTCATTGCAATATCCCCTTGCAAAGTCTTAGCAGTCCAAACTATATTTGTAACGCTCTCTCCTGGCAGCCCTCAGGTCTAGGTTAGCTGTGATCTCTTCCACAGTCACACTGGTATCTGCTGTGCCCTTGGACGGAACAGGCGGCTCCTCTGCCAAGCCCTAACATGACTATTTAGCGTTCGCAGGATGAGGACCCCAAACCAAGACTGAGACTAATTACACCAGACAACAACATGGCAAGAGATGTCCTTTCTGAAAAAAGCAACTGTAGACCAGCGGAAGGAGGGAAGGAGTGTTGAGTAGGTGCAGTCACAGAGCGAGGATGCTCCCGACTCCTGTTCCAGTATCCGGCCCGCAGCCCAGGTAATGGGTAGCTCCAGCACATGCAGCAGATGGCATAAAACGTGACTATTTTCATGAACTTTAAAAAAACTAAAGGCAGCTGCAGTGCTGGGAACATCACAGCTTTGTAAGGTGGGAACTGGGACCAATTATGTTGCAAGAGAACATCCTTGACTGGAGGGGAAGAGTGGCACAGAGTAAATAAAACTGTTCTTCAGAGATTGTGTCTCACAGGCCAATCTGAGCCCAGATTCCATCCCACGCACACTGAGGAACGACATTCCTCTGGTCGAGCGTCCTTGAAAAACACTCTGCTTGCCTTCTAAGAATAACGTTGGGCCTGCCAGGCCACAAAGAAGGGGGGGGATCCCCTCACAGCTTCCCTTTAGGGACCCAGGAGATTCGTATCTAGTTGGTCTTCAAGACAGAACCACATGGACCACAGATGAAAAGCTGTGACCCAGGGTCTTGGTGAGAGACCAGGAAGATCCTGTCCTTCCTGCCAGCAAGGGCAAGAACTTCTGGGTGAAAAGGACACCAAAAGGGGAAAATCACAAAGAAATAAGGACTGGCTTCCTGGTAAAGCCTGACATAGAGTAGAAGCCCTTGTTTTGGCCTCCAGGTATGGTGAAGACACACATTTCCTCTATCACAAACACTGACATTTTCACACAAGCTGCTTGTTTACACAACAAACAGATGCTCTTTTCCCCTAACTTAGCCATCTAATGAAGCTGAGCAGCAAGAACCTCTGGTTGGGAAAAGATCCTTCACCAAGAGACACCCATGACTGGGTCCCAACCACTGTGGCTGCTGCTGTCCCCAGCTGCTGCTCAGCAGAGATTAATCTAATAAGCATTCGCAGTGTGGGGCACAGCTGAGACCTGGGAGGTGACAGCCCCCCCTGCCCCCAAGGAAGCGCTTTCAGAAGATGATTTATTTCCTCTCCGGGTCCTATAGAAGACACAAACTTTCCAATCTGAGTTATCTAAAAAAAAAAAAAAAAAGAAAAAGACCAAAAAAAAAAGAAGAAAAAAAAAGATCCATCACTCGATCCAGGCAGGCAAGGTTTAATTTAATCAGGCACTTAAACAAGGTGACACAGAAGCTTAATTCGGTGTCCTTGAGTGGGACAGCTAGTCCAGAACCCTCAGCAACCGCAGGCTGGATCACAGCTGGCAGACAGAGAAGGCAGCAAAGGAAAGGGCACTTCAGAAACAAGGACAGCAAGGTGTCTCCTTGCCCGCAAAGGCAACTGGTGCTCGGGGAGCACGAGCAGCAAGTGGAGCTGCAGGAGGGAAGGAGGGATCTCTGCTGTCAGGGAGGACGCAGTTCAGCTGCCTCCTCTTGCACGCTGTAAAGACTCTACTCACTAAAGGAACAATCTGCAACACCAAGTAGAAACTCCACCACCTACCAACTGCCCACACAACCTCCTGTATGTCTCCCCCTCAACTTCTGCGCCCCCGCCAGCCCACACCCACCAAGGGGGAAATGCCTTTCTGCAGCATCCCGCCGGCTCCTCGTCCCCAGCAGCGACACGGTCAGGCACTGGAATCGCTTGTGGGGCAATTCAGCCTCACCACGTTCCGACAGCTTCCTTCTCCTGATCAGCGCTGCTGCGTTGACACAGATCAGTCTCAAACACTTGCAAATGGAGCAGCTTTCTCCCACGGTGGAGGAAGAGCCTCTTCCCACTGATGTCGTCTCAACGTGTCTATCAAGTCCTAAGATGGAGCCTCCTTCATTCTTACTACCGTCGTATCTGACGATTGCTGTCTCGGCCAACAACTGATCAAAGCTGGGACCTCCAGAGTAAAGCTGAGCTCTGCAGCAGAGGCTAATCCTCTGGATAAGAGCGCGGGAGGGACCGTTCGGAGGAGAGCAGTCAGATACACCTGTAAGTCGCTGTGATCCGGATCCTGGGGGGACAAACCACGCGGCCAGCCACCGGCTCCCACAGCTCGCGGCATGGGGCACGCACGGTCCACACACCTTTTTTCACTGCACCAGCTCCCAAAGCACAGCCCCACACTGTCAGCCTGGACACGGACCCACATGAGCTCCTCTCCCAACCCACCACTCATCTCCCGTCCTCTCCGCGCGGTGGTGTGACCCCTGCTGCCATATGCCGCCAGCCTCCACGGGTGCTCTGCAGCTCACCGAGCGCCAGAGCCCCCTGCACACACAGACCCGGCATGAATTACTGTGTTCTGCAAATTAACGACGGATCAAGGGCAATTAAAAGGGAAGAAAGGCAGGGTAATGCATCATAAAAGGGGCTTTATTCTTTTATTTTGTCAATTGCAATTTAGATTTAATTATTTATGGTAATACTTCAGAGTGTGCTAGTAAGCGTTCTGAAACGTGATTTATAAAAGGAAGGAAACCTAAGTCGTAAGTAATGTTCACTCCTGCTTCTGCTATTAAATCTTTGCTGGGGCGGAGAGAGCCACACGCCAGCCTTCTGTGTATGCAAAGTACCAATTAGCAAAGCACTATTGTAAAGCGCAAAGGTTTAATCAATGGGAAAAAACCTCTTGAAAACAGCGAGTGTGCTGATTTCGGTTATAAAAATTAGCACATTTCTATACAGCAAGTGGCTTTTTATCTGCAACTGAGGAGCACTTAAAGTGGGCCCATTGTCCTCCAGGTAGCGCCACAGGGCAGCAGCACCCGACCGCCGCCCGGAGCCCCAGTCAAACACTCCCTGCACAGCGCAGGCAGGACCAGATCCTGCTCAGGCACAGCCGGAGAGACAAGGCTGCCTTTGCTCATGCACAAAATGAGATGTTTGAAGGTGCTCGCTGCAGATTCTACGGCTTGGGCTGGATGCATGGCTGGGAAACAGCCAGGCTTGGTTCTGTGCCCAGGTACATCAGCAGTTTGGGAAAGTGCTGCCCTCCCCGGCCCCTGCCCCTGCCCCAGCCCTTGTCTGTGCTGACTGGTTTTTCTGTCGGCTCCAAGGGGCACAAGATCTGGAGCACATCAGGGGCAGCTCCTGGGGAAGGCCTCCCTGAACTCGCTGCAGTGACGCCCATTAATGTTCCTTGTACAACCAGCTGCATCCTTAACAAAACAGTAACTCCTTCCATTAATGAGAGGCCATTGAAAAAACCGTGGAGTTGGCAATTTCCAGTTCTACGGCTGCCCTTGACCATACGGAAGAAACAGTGTCCCCATGCAATCAAAGAAAAAGAGAAGAAACACAGAGCAAACAGGTCTGCTTTATACCTTTCCATTATCATCCTCTTCAGCTTCACGCAGAAGAACAGCAGGCAGAAAGCAGTGTGGTGCTTTGGTTTTTTAATTTAAATAGCAGTTTCCTTTAAATAGCGTGTTCCTGCCATAGGAAGATTTAAATCACTGACTGAGATCAATTAGCCTGGGAAACAAGGGAAGTGCTTTAATGGTCCTTTGATTGCAGAGGACGCAGCTCCTCCAGCACTGAACTGGAAGAGGAGGCAAGTTCAAGTTTTCTGCTTCGCTGCAAGAGAAGCCATTCCCTGGCGAAGCCGGGAAGGTGGTGCCCTCCAAGAGCCAGCAGCCTGGGGGTTTCCTACCTGCAAGGTGGGCTTCCCATCCCAGCACTGCCTGGCATCGCTCGCCCTCGGGGCTGCAAGGCCTTGGCAGCCCCTCTGGGTGAACTGGGGCAGGAAATTGGGTCAGCGTCGTCGCAAGTGCCAGCCAAATGGAAGCCGGCCAAGGGATTACGCGAGAGGCTGTGTGACAGAGCCCAGGGCCATCTGATGGGAGAGGACATTGTCAGAACAGAGTGACAGCTCCTCACACAGACTCTGCAGTTGTGACAGACAAAGCTGTTTGCTGTTTACTTGCCTCAGTGGGGAGCACTGCTGACCAGCTCGGATGCTGTGGACTGGCCTGGCACAGGCCAGGACTCTCCAAGCAGAATTCAGTAGCCACTCCAAAATCAGGAGCTATCAACTCCTCATCATCAGGCAGACAGCAAGAGCCACAGGGCAGTTCAAACAACTGGCACTCAACGGGGAGCATCCCCAAGGGCAGAGAGGTCAGGGAGATGCTGACATGCTCTACAGGTAAGGAGAGACAATGCCTGGCCCAACTTCACTGGCACATCGAGCAGGTAAGAGCCGCCCCACCTTGGACACCAAGTCCTGCAACCTGCAAAGTTTCCGTACATACATCTGTGAGTAGAGAGAGGAAAAAAAGCACAAACCCTCATGTTTCAGGATCCAAGGACACTGCAGAACTACAGGAGAGAGAAACTTGGCTGCTAGCAGCAAGGCGTCCGCTGAGCAGTGACAGATTTCAGCAAGGCTGGGCCACACAATTGGTGCCTTCTGTGTCTGATCAGCATCAGCCCTTCCTGAGGGCACATTTCCATCACAAGTGCTTCAGAGCAGTCAGACAGCACGTGGGATCTCCCAGCTCTGCTGGAATCTCTGAGCAAATCTTACCCCGCAGAAAACAGGGACAGACAAGATGCTTGTTCCTTCCCAGGAAACCAAAACCACAGAAAAACTGGTCACACAGCCCTGATTTTGAGAAGCCTGGATTCCGCAGTGCCCACTCCCAGCAGTGAGCGCACAGGGCTCTGCGCACACTTGAAAGAAAAAAGGAGCCCAGTTTTCACAGGCACTCAGGCATCACGGTGGATGAATCAGGGCTCCACGCATACAGAGAGGCACTTGCACACACATCGACTCTCCTTCTGCGCCAACAAAGCTGCATCGCTTGCTTTGAAAACAAGAGGACAAAAGAATTTGGCCAGGAGTGTTACAGCAAACCAGAGGCAAGAAGGGGACCCTGGAGCCCTGACACTGGATCTTCCTCCATGAGCACCCCCTCCTCTCCTGACTCTACCACACAAAGAGCCAGGAGTGGAGATTTCTGCTTGCAGCCTCCTGCTTTGGCAGCTGTCCCTGCAGGTAGCAGCCTACCTACCACCAGTGCCCACCATCACAAGCCAGCAAAGCCCCCCTGAGCCAGGCGGAACAGCAGCCAGCTTCAGCCACCTACCCTGGGAACTCAGAGATCCTGCACGAGCGTCGGCTGCAACATCCAGGTACGACCACGGGTAATCACTTGGCCGAAAGGCTGGTGCCAGGCTCCTTGCTGTCAAACATCGCACTGGTTCCTGCTGCTCGAGACAGGCAGCTCAAACAGGAGCTTGGGGACGTCTTTATGAACACCAGTGTCACTGGCTGAGGTTCAGGCTGACCCACAGCTACACACCAAAAGAGTGGCCCTATGGTGAGGCTCCCGGAGCCCAGCTCCCTTCCCAGGCTCATTAAACAAGAAAGAACTGAAGGAAACACTATCCTCTGCCAATGAACGTTTCTCTCTGCAAAGAGGGGCTAAGCATGAACGAAACAAAACTCAGAAGTGAGGCAAGGGCAAATATATCCCCACTGACCGACTGCAGAGAAGAGAGAAAGCGCCGTTCAGAAAAAAAAAACCCCAGCAACTGAAGGCTGAGGATCCATTCAATCCCTGGTGACCGCGTCATCTCAATAAACCCTGATAACGGAGAGATTATGTTAAAAGCTGTCAAGGGCTACGCTGACCAGAGCAGCCCTCTCACCAGCTTCAAGCAGCTTTGCTGGGGAGGGAAAAGAAAAAGTAGTAATTCAATCAGCTTGGAAAAGTCTATTCCCCACTGATCCCGAGTGATCGGCCTTCATGTCGCAGGAACATTACATTCACGGCGCTCAAGATTTTCACTTTTTTTTCTTCCCCTTTTCATTTTTTAAAGCAAGAATTGAAAGGCAGCAAAGATAAAAACTGTGTTAAACTGGAACTGGTTCGCTCGGGGGATGGAGAAACATAATACTCTTTCTTCAGAGGCTGTTTTGAATCCACCCCCAGCAAGTAACACGAAAACGGTCACTAGTGTCTGACAGATGCTGGAAGGCAGGAGCAGGAGAGGACAATACAGGCGAACTGGGTGGAGATGGGGCTGGGGAAGGGGGAGAAAGGCTCCGGCAAAAGCTGCCAGGCAGTTCCCTCCCCTTCTCTTCAGCTCGCTGGCAGTCTTAGGGGCAACCCCAGATTCAAAGGAGGCGGCGTGGAACTGCTGAAAGCTAAAGATGTAGGAAAATGAAGGCACATGGTCAGGTACTGAGCACTTCCTAAAGCTACAACGGAGAGGGGGATACTTTGCTGGTTCTAAAGCACTAACGCCGGCTCCTGCTGTCCTTCTCCGGGGAGGTGAAGTACGGGTGATAAAGAGGAGCAGGGGAACAGCCGAGTCACTTACTTTCAGCTACACAGCCTATGAGCAGCACAGAGAGGAGGTTCACGAGGGAGACCAGCGAAGACATCCCAGGGCTGGGAAGGATCCTCATCCTCTGCAATGGCCTTCAGCCCCAGCCGGGAAGGCTCCGGGTCAGCGGGACTCACGGCGTCTCCCCAGCGTTGTCAGCACCTGAAGGAAGGCAAAGGGGAGAGCACTGAGAGAGAGGAAGGAGGGCAGCCGACATGGCAGAGGGAGGAGGTTCACGAGGGAGACCAGCGAAGACATCCCAGGGCTGGGAAGGATCCTCATCCTCTGCAATGGCCTTCAGCCCCAGCCGGGAAGGCTCCGGGTCAGCGGGACTCACGGCGTCTCCCCAGCGTTGTCAGCACCTGAAGGAAGGCAAAGGGGAGAGCACTGAGAGAGAGGAAGGAGGGCAGCCGACATGGCAGAGGAATGCGGGGAGGCCAGGCAGCCCTTCGCCTTGATGCCACAAAGGACTCGGCCAGCTCCATCGCCAGAGTGGTGGGGCCACGAGCCAGGCCTGCTCCAGCCTCCCCACCTCGGCAGGGAAGGGCAAACTTGTGTGCAGGCACTCACACAAAGCAGGGAGCGGCGCAAGAGAGACGAGTGCAAGCAGAAGGCACCAAGTGTGCAGAGCCCGCGTTTAAAGTTTAACACCCATCGGCTTCTCTCTCCTCCCCAACACGGGAGGAAGGCAGCACTGGCCGAGCAGCACACGAGCAATGAGGTGTGAAGGGATCTGACCCGACAGGGCCCAGGGACCCTCTTAAAGGGCAATTTTTCCACAAAAGCACAGGGCGGGTGAAGAAAAACTGAAGCCCCACCCATGAAAAACCCAGGAGGAAGAAAAAATCATCACCT
>NW_010389091.1:13718-19818 GCF_000710305.1 Buceros rhinoceros silvestris
GGAGCTGTGAAGGGATCTGACCCGACGGGGCCCAGGGACCCTCTTAAAGGGCAATTTTTCCACAAAAGCACAGGGCGGGTGAAGAAAAACTGAAGCCCCACCCATGAAAAACCCAGGAGGAAGAAAAAATAATCCCCTACAAGAGAGAATATGAAGCAGGAGATGTCTCCTCTGTGTCCCCTTCTGTTTGCTGGGGATCCGTGCAGCTGGGGGAGGGATTTCTCTCCTGCCCCAGCAGCACTCACCCCTACACAGCAAGCCTGACCCTCAGCCCTGGGATCAGTGTAGGGGTCCCAGAGCACCTCTTGCAAGGCAAGTTCACGCTGGTGAGTCTTCCAAGCTTCTTACCAGGGCTGGGATTCCAGCAGCTCTTCTGCATGTCTGAGAGCCCCCACCCTGCTCGGGGCCTCAGTTTCCCCACCTGCACCACACAGAGGAACCGTGTTACTGAGCTAACACAAAACTGGAAGAGACAAAACCTGGAGCAGGGGGTACCCCAGTCCACCCTGATGGACAGAAAGGCACAGCAAGCAAATGTAACCTCCAGAGGACACAACAGAGATTCTCTCCTGACCTCTTCTGCCCTGGCCATGGCAGAACGTGGCTGCAGGAGAGCACCAGCACATTAGCACGGCAGCGAGAGCAGAGAGCAAGCTCAGCACCAGCCTGCTCCCCTGGCCCTGCCGGCACATTTCCATGGAGACAACTCCTGGCTCCACACGGAGCTGCCTGCTTACAGCTTTATCCTGATCCCTTCGCAAAGCTGGAATGGCATTAAGGGAGCTGTATTCTTAGCAACGACCCCGGTCCTGTGTGTCAACACTGGTAAACGCTTCCTTCAGTGACAGAGGAGAGATTTGCCCCAGAAGGGCTGAAAATAGAGTGGGAACCACAGCCACCACCTCCTCATAGGGTCGGAGCTAAGAGGTTCCTCCATCAGACAGAGTCTGAGCACCAGAATAATGGGCTGGCGTTGTGTGAAGGATGCTCTCAGATCTGTCCAGATTCCTTCCTGCTATCGGTTACCCCAATTAAAAATCAAACCTGGGGTTTATCACCTTTTGGAAGAAAGCCAGGTAGGAGATATTGAAGAGTGATCAAAGGCTTTAAAAGGACTAAGGGGATAGCGAGGCTGCTTAAGCTTTCTGATACACATCAGGGTACGAGACCATCGGGACAGGCAGTGTGAAGGGGCATTTTAATCTTTTTCTGTCCCATTAACTCTCCAAGGCTGAATTCGACAGAATTAAAAGAAAAGCCAGGATAAACAAGAAGTCCCCATATGTACTCGGCCCTAAAGAGCAACTTTTCAGAGAGCAGCTTAGGACTTGCACTTTGAGGATTACAAAGCCTCTGCTGTGTGCTCTGTGCTAGTCTAGATCCATTGTGCTTCAGTGCTGGCTTGTGAAAACCGAGCAGAAATACCGATACTCTCACAACAAAGAGAAAAAATCTGGATTATGCCACTGGGAATCTCTTCAAATGTTTGTTCTAGATGCATTTAAGAGAAACACACAGAGGCTGAAGCCAGACTTAATGCCGGGTTCGCAAGGTTCCAGGGCGCAGAACAACCCGTTGGGGTGTCTTTTGTTGTTGTCAGAGGCGAGTGGAGAGTGGGAATGTTCTGAATAGCTGCGATGGTAACTGTTAATTAAACTGGGGATGTGCTATCAATGCCAGCACAACAAATGGAACCACAGTGCTGTTCACTGGCTCTCCCTTCTCCCTTCTTCAGCCATGCAGCAACTAGTTCCCACCAGCGAGGCTGGAGGGGGAGAGGGCAGGAGCTGGGGAGAGCGACCATCCCCCCAGCCATTTTAGTTCTCTGTTTAAAATAAAAACCCAGGGCTAGCTCAGCCAGCACTTCAGAAACTCTTGTTTTTCTTTATCAGAACAATATTCCCCCCACAGCAGTCCCAGTAAATGCCACCAAATATCTCCCTGAGCCTTGTCTGCTCTCCAAACAGCACCAGCGACCTTCCAGAGCTCAGAGCAGCCAAGGGGCTGGGCTGCCCCATGCAGCATGTCCCCAAAGTCCCCCCGACAACGGAGCTGAGCCCAGGCTTGTCAGGGAAATGTTCCGCCTGCCCTGAGGAGGGGAGCCTGGCAGCTCCGCTCTCCCACATCTAGCACAGCTTTTCATGCCATATAATGGGCTCCGATAGAGAAGGTCTGGTAAAGGGGATATAGCAACAGCTCCAAGATTAGAGGAGGAGATGCCAGAGGGTGACACTTCCGCTCCGGTGCTAATGTGCTTCCCGAGCCCTTGACGGAGACAGAAAGTGCTGGCAGAGATATGAGGACATGTCAGCTTCAATCCAGCAACTCATCCTTCAGAGCAGGTACATCACTGGCTGTCTCCCCCCGGGTACGGGATTTTCAGGACAGCAAGATGTGCACCCACCTGGTTCCCCTGCGGGTATCAGGGACAGACTGGGACAGGAGTTTGCTCTGCTTTCTTGGTAGCAACCTGGCAATAGGGAGACTGGAAAAAGCTCTTACCCAAGGCATGATTGCTGCCTACAGTGCAGAACATGCAACGTTTGGAAACCCAGCCACCATGCAGCACAGCTCTCCTGCCCTCCTGGCGCTGCAGAATTCAAGGGGGAATTGCTTTGACGAACGCTCAAATCACAAAGGCTCCACCAGCCATCCTCTCCCTGTCTCTGCGTGTGCACAGCTCACCTCATCTGTGCTCTTTGAGGCAGGTTTGCATCACTCCTGACTGTCTGCTGAGCACCCAGCCAAGCTCCTGGCACCAGACAAGTAAACAGAACGGCAGTTTTCCTGTGCTGCTCCACGGACCTGCAAACCCTCACTGAATTCTCTGGCACAGGATCTCCTGCAACACAAGCAAACCACCTAACAGACCTCACTCCTTGCTGAAGAATGCAATTAAGTGAAGCCATGGCCCCCAGCGGGGTCATTGTGCTAGATATGGTCACATTTCAGGAATGAGATTGATTCTTACAGGAAAGGAGCTCCTGTAAGGCATTCGTTCTCGTGCACTGATCTCTAGCTGGAAGTATGAACATGTGTGCATCTTGTAAGCGCTGAGCACGGGATCTTCGAGAGCATTATTAAAAATAACAGAATTGCAAAGCGGCTGCAAGAAGCAGCTTCCTACTGTGGCTCCTGCAGCCTGCACTGAGCTTGGGATGCCCAGGGACCCAAAGGTGCCAGGCAGGAAGGGCAGAACGCTCCAAAGCACCTATGTTTCTTAAGAGCTTAAGTTCCGTGGAGTGTCAAAGGGATTTCACTTAAGCTGCTAAGATGCTTTTGAAGATTTTTCCTCCCTGCAGCTCCCAGTCCAAGGGTGCTGGACACCAACTCCCTTAAGCTACTTTGGGTATCTGAGAGGATGTAGGAGGAGGGTCTTTATCTACAACCCTCTTTGGTCCCCACTGCTTACAGAGGGAACCTGTGGGAACTGCTGCTAAAAAGAAGGGTCTGCCCAGTTACAGACACTGGGATGGGTCAGGGCGATGCAGGTATTTTGCCATATGTTAATTTTTCTTAGCCCCCTTGGAGCTGGTGATTGAAATGTTTGCTCTGTGTTTTAAAAAAAAAAACATGAGAGTGGGCTCATGCCTTCATTCCAAATCCATTAGAATATAACAACTTGAAAAAAAGTCACAAAAAAGCACTTGGGTTTCTCTTCAGCTTCACCTGCACGTGAAAAGGAGCAGGGCGATTTTCGAGAAATTCTCTGCAAAAAGTTCCACACAGATCTAGCAGATGATTAAACATCTTCATTTTCTGCTGCTGCTGCGAGAGAATTACTCCCATTAGACATATCAATCGAAGCAAACACCTTGCAGGCAGAGGGCTGCGCCGAGGTCTCTCTTCCTTCCAGCAGCACCCGCTTAGTTTGTGCTGCGTGTTAACAAAGGTCAGTGGGTCACTTCATTTCCTCCCAGCAACCTCTTTAAAGAAAGAAAGAAAAGCTTTTAGCCCATCCACTAGCTCATTTGTCACCTCCCCTGGGGAAGGGAGAGATGAAATTTAAATTGGCCACCCCACATTTCCATCTTGCTCCTGTCTAACACCCTGCCCTCAGCAAACCCAGCCCCACCAGGGCCGGGATGGGGACGCCAGCGCTGGGGGCTTGTGCAGCGTGGGCAGCTGCCTGCTTGACCTGGCCCAGGACCTCACCGTGGGACTTCGCCGTGGGTGCTGGCAGCAAGGAGATGCCAGCATGCAACGCTGTCCCTGGGAGCCTGCCTGGCTCGTGGCTCCACACTCAGGTTGTTTTGCTGGCAGCTATTAGCCTCTTTTCCCGGGGAAACAGAGCATGAAGACTTGAGCTTCAAAGTACGTATTTCTGACACTCATTTCCCCCTCCCCACCCACTAAGGTGCTGACCAGCTAAGCCCTATTTAACAGCAGGGAGAGACCACAACCATCGTGGTTCCCTGTCAAGTGACTGAAAGCCGGTGTTGGGTCAGAGAGGGAGATGCTGCTGATGCCTCTGCTCGAAAAGCAGCCACTTGACCTCAAACCTCGGTTAGAGTCAGGAGGGCCCCCGAGGACGCTCACCCAAAGAGTGGGGTCTGCACACAACAGCATCATTGCTGCTGCTCACCAGCTTAGCTCAGGGGACAGAAGAACCAAACCAAACTGCCAGACACAAGAACCCCAGAACCATGCACATCCTTCCCCCACAACAGGGAGATTCATAAACGCTGTGCAGACCTCCCTGCGCCTGCTGGGTCATGCTCATGAGGCCAGCAAAGCCCCCCAAATAACTCTGCCATCCAGGCCACTTCATCTCAGCAAAGATGCCCTGGATACAGAATCGTTTTGGTTGGAAAAGACCTTTCAGACCATCGAGTCCAAGTCCATATGTGGGAGCCCGTTGCTGCTCAGAGGACCAGTATCTGCTGGGGCTCATGGCACTGCCGTGCCCCCGTCTCTCACAGCACCCACATTCCGCACAGCGCTTCAATACACCTTAACAAAACAAATACAACCCCCGTCCACCAGCAAAGCTCACTCAAGACTAGCTGGTGCCTTTAGGTGCCAGCTCCAAGGGCTGGGCAGGAAGGTCTGATCTCAATAGACACACGATCGTGCCCGATAGATGAGGGGTTGGAGCATTCCCAAAGCAGCCCCTTTCCCTCCGAAGCTGCCGGCCAGTTCCCCCCCTGTGCTCCAACGCAACTCCCCAGACCACTTCAGAACACAGAACGCGGTCTTGGCAAACACAATTAGAGCAGCCAGTAGAGATCCTTCAGAGCTAAGCATGACTGTTTATCTATCAGGGAGTTCCTTAGATCTTAAAAAAAATATTTACAAGAAAGAGGCAGAGTACTATCTTCAATGGGGAAACAAACACAGATGGAGAAAAAAGAGCTTTGATCAGGACTGTCTCGGTCCGACACGCTGCTTTTCATCCCCGGATCTCCAAGTGCTTTGATATGACAGTATTATCCCTTTTTACAATGTGGGAAACCAGAAGAACCTGCACACGAAGACAGCGGCTGAGCATGAAGTCACACTGTGTGCGTTTGCACGCACGCACACACACATACACACGCTCTTTTTCAATCTTTCTGCAGCATTTCTGGTCCTCCCATGTGTGCAGAACGCCCAGTGCTGTCCCCAAGCAACAGGTGCGAGAGGCATTTTGGGGGGCAGCACCCTGGGTGTTGCAAGATGCTACTCCCTGCTCGGGAGCGCGTTGGCATGGTGAGGGTTAAGCCACGGTCACTGCAGGAGAAATGAGACAGGAGAGCTCCAAGGCGGGTTCGAATCGTCAGGAGAAATTAATTTCCCCCCACCATGTTCCCCGCAGTGACAGCTCTGACAAGCGGTGATGCATTTGCGGCGCCGGGAAGCGCTGGGCAGGTGCAGCGCAGTGCGGACGGGGCAGAGGGGACATTGCCGCAGCCAGAGGCGACCGGCAGCGCGGGGATGAGGAGGAGGCAGGGCTGCACCCCTGGTAAGCCCAAACCCACCCGCACTGTGGGGTGCTGCGGCCACAGCCCAGGGAGGACCCCCTGCAGCAGTGAGAGAGTGGAGAGACCAGAAAGCCCAGCGCAGAGCCGGGCTCAAGTCGTGGCTTCTCCCGTGCGTGCGGGGCAGGAGCTGGGGCCCC
>NW_010389091.1:19876-20778 GCF_000710305.1 Buceros rhinoceros silvestris
GCCCGGCGCAGAGCCGTGCTCAAGTCGTGGCTTCTCCTGTGCGTGCGGGGCAGGAGCTGGGCTCCCCTCTGGGATGCATGAAGGCACAAGGCAGGGAAGAATCATACCCAGGACCACGTTCCCCTCTGCCCCATCCCCTTCCCCTCGCTTCCACGCAAACACACCCTCCTTCAGCATTTACCAACAAAACCTCCACAGATCTCCACGGAGCACCTGACAGCATCAGCGATTGTCGACAACTACATTTCCTTGTGGTTCAGGGTAATACTTTGCCTTTCTTTTTTCAGGCCTTGGAGCTTTTTTTATTTATTTAGGAAGTCATTCATCATTAGCCCCAGCTTAGCTGCCTGACAGACTGGGAGTTCCTTGGGGCACAGACTGCATCTCGTCTCCGTGCTCGCCACGCGCACGCCAACAGCACTCGGTAAATAATCGTCCGTCAGCCTCATCTCGCAGCATCCTCAGCACCAACCGGCCTAGCAAGGGGAATAAACACCCACTTCTGCGAGAAAGTAACACTATGGAGAAAATCCCCAACGTCCCCCTCCCAGAGCACCTGCAGCCCATGCCTGGGAGCCGGGCGGAAAACAAACGAGAGGCAGTAAAAGTTGAGAAGCAAACACACAAAGTTGAGCCTAATATTACTAGCTGGTGGTAAATGAAGATCCTCGTGGCAACAGCGCAGTTGACGATCTTCTACTTTCTTTCCTCATCCTCCACAAAAAAGGTACAGTCGTGCCTCAATCAGGATGGGCTGGAAGCAGTGTGAAAACAGGAGGGTGAGTCTGGCTGCTCCGCACAGCACAGCCACACCAGCAAATCCCCCGCAAGCGAGGACGGGGATGCTGAGCCGCAGTAAGAGGGATAGAGAGGCTCGTCTGCCTTTGTCCGTAACCGTAGAG
>NW_010389091.1:20898-23429 GCF_000710305.1 Buceros rhinoceros silvestris
CCGGCTCCACCGCCACGGCTGGCATCTTGCTGATTAGTGACCCGCAAGTAAAGCTAATCGAGGTGATTAGTAAGCTCTGTCTTCCCCGAGTTTCAGGGCAGCCTGCTCGGGAACGCTGCACGGGAGGACGCGTGCCCAACCTCTGCGCACTGGGGATGCTCCACCCTGCCCCGAGGACCCACCAGTGGCCAGCACACAGGACAACGTGGCTCCCACAGCCACAGGCCCATCGATGCCTCCACACATGTTTTTCCACCTCAGGACCGAGGACGCTGCAATCAAGACCAACACAAAGGCAGAGCGCACGCCTTGGGCACTGAGGGCACAGGGATGGTGCTCCTGGTCCTCCCCTCTCTCTCTCCAGTTCAACCTGGCTCTTTCTTCCCATCTCCTTGCCAGGCGCTCCAGCCCTGCCAGCCAACACAGGGGGCTAAACTCCATAAAGAGGATTTGGTTTTGAGCTTGCAAAACAGAAGATGAGCAAATCCCTTCCCTTGCTCTGGCAGGAATCCTGTGTCTCAGACCCACCAGCTAAGGGGGATTAAGGAAGGAGGAGAGAAGGAAAAAAACCCCATCCATCACTCACTGCCATGATCTCATCTGAATTTAAGAGCTAAGCTGGGAGGATGCTGGGTCACTGCTTGGGCTGGTGGAGCCCAGCAGACACCAGGGCAGACTGGACAGTCTTAGGCTGCACTGCTCAAGGTCAGCAACAGGGCTAAGAAGCCATGTCCTCGTTCCGTGCTTGCTCTCCCTCTGATTTAATTCTGGCATGTCTGTCTAGGGAAGCCTCTGGCTCTTGTCACGTCCCTGTAGAGCCCCAGCTCCAGCGGGTGCCTCCAGGAGTTACCTTAATGCATTGAATGAAGTCCCACAAAACCCACCAGCGTTCAGTGCCTGAGTGGTGTGAGCCAGGAGCTGAGCAGCTCAGCTAGGTGGGCTTTGCTGCAATTTTCACCTTCTATATCAGATGCAAAATTAGGAGGCTGCTAAATAAGCAGAAATCAGGAGTAACATCACCCTCGCAATACTTCAGCTTCTGCCTGACAGCCTGAACTCGCCCTGCTGGCTTACTTCTATTAAACACAATCTTCCTTTCTGCTCCGAGCAGCTGTAGCAGCGCAGTCCTGCTAGGCTCAGAGACATCCCACCCCAGAGGCAGCTGCATTTCATTGGCTGAGACAAAGCAACCCGTACGCAGCCTGCCCGCACCACGGATGCATCAGAGGCGGCTTAAAACATTTATAAGCATTCGGAGATTGGTAATATCCCTCCTACGGCAGGCAGTAGGAAAGGAGCTCGCGAGAGGACCCTGGGAGAACCCACCCATTACCCAGGGTTCAGGAAGGCTCCACGTCATTTTACATTTTACTTTAAACCAACACGAAGGGGGTTTTGACAAGCTGGTGAGATCATCTCGGTGTCTTTGTTACCAGTCAGTTACCACAAAGATCAGGCAAAGAGGTTTTTCCAAGCGGGCTGGCGGAGCCTTCACCACTGTTTCTGTCGTGCCGAAGAGCACACATGCGCGCACACAGCCACCCCGTGAGACAGGGGCAATGAATTAAACATGCAATAACATTCACTCGGCAGGTGAAGACCATCAGCACGCAACGGGCTAAGCCTGGCCGGGGAGAAGGATGCGTTCTGTCCTCCATTTTCAGCAGGGCAAGGAAAAGCAGCGCCTCATGAAAGCAGATTCTTTCACTCCCGATGAGGGCGGTTGCAGGAAGCTTTCCAGAGCTCACAACCCCTCTGCCCGCTCAGCCAGCGCGAGCGCTCGGTAATGACTTGTCCATCTTTGGAGGCACCGAGCCAAACAGGAACAGGGCCAACAACAAATCTCTCCTTCGGACGTGCAGAAGCCACCATATTGCAGAAACCGCTTTTATTCTCGCTGCGCCATCTGGAGTCGCTGGGAAATGCAACTTTTTTGTCCCCATCGATTACTAAAAGGGAGAAATCTGCCGTCCTCTGAAAGGCAAAACTTTCCACTTTCTCCCCGCTCAAGGGGAGCAGAGATGAGCTGAGCCCCCTCTGCAGCAGACCTGGGTTCTATAACCCACATCACCCACACTCGCTGCTTTTGGGACCCGCAGCATCCCCCTGCCAGCTCAGACCTGCCAGGGTGTTTTCCGCCTTGCTGGAAAACAGGACATTTAAGCACAAGAACCTCTAAAACAAGAGGTGATGAGAATCTCCCATCCTCCCCCTTTCACCAGAAGATGCTGCGGCCGCTCTGGAGGGGCAACATGGAGCATTTCCCAAGGGAAGGACCTCAGCGGAGCCCCACGGGAAGGCCACATGGGGCTGAGGCCGCAGTGGGGCCGCAGCCAGGCAGCGCAGGGACGGAACACCGTCACTGCAGGTTTTTAAGAAGGCCAGGCATGCATCCGCCTCAAACGACTTCCAAACACGCAATGCTGCCTTGGGCCAGCGAAAGGGACTAATTGACCTTCCAACCTCCCTTCTGTCATTACTTTCTATGATTTTACAACCTCTCTAAATGGTTCATTTATCCTGAGCGAATT
>NW_010389091.1:23576-26396 GCF_000710305.1 Buceros rhinoceros silvestris
TGCGGAACCTTCCTCCGGCCACACGGTGCAAAGACAAATCCGGTCCATGGACAGACCCAGCGTGGGAGCAACCCACAGGGAATAAAACAAGGGGTGGGGGGAACCCCAAACTCCTCTTGCTGAGAAAAAAGCGTTGAGAAGGCATCTTAAATCCCTCAGCTTCAGGCCTGTTCGTTGGCCTGAATTAAAGCCCAGACCCTGCGGCGATACCTCATGGCCCGGGTGGCTCTTGCCTTGGAGGGGTCAGTGCTTCCAGCAACAGGGAGACCAATTAGAGCTTTAACGATGCAAGCCCAGGACCTTGCTTCGCCCCGAGCAGCCTTCACCCAATGCTCTCCCTGCTAATAACCCGGTGCCACGGCCAAACGATGGGTGCTGGGCTGCCTTAAATATTTATGACAACAGTAGATTGCTTCCTCCCTCTCCATAATGATCCCCCCGGCTCCATGAGCCCGTTAGTGCCTGTCACTGCTCGGGCAGGATGGGTTGATCTCCTCCCAGAGCACCAGCATGTCTCTGGAGCAGCAAGGCAGGATGCCAAGGCGGGGTTTTATTTTGTTTTTAGAGCCTCCCCCCAGCCCTTTCCCACTATAGCCTCAGCTCGGGTTCTCTCGTTAATCTAATTGTTCTCCTAATGAAGATCTGCAATTCCTCAAACATTAATTACCAACGGCAGCAGCAGCAGCAGCTGTGGAACAAGAGCTCCCTGTTCCTAATAATATGCTTCACACTTTTGCCTGCCACAGCTCAATTTAGCTTTGCGTGATTTGGCTAACGGGAGATAAATAATACTCCAGCTACGGGGCTCTGCAGACAACTTTCCCAACGGCAGCAGCAGCAGCAGCTGTGGAACAAGAGCTCCCTGTTCCTAATAATATGCTTCACACTTTTGCCTGCCACAGCTCAATTTAGCTTTGCGTGATTTGGCTAACGGGAGATAAATAATACTCCAGCTACGGGGCTCTGCAGACAACCCCGGGGGGAAGCAATGCTCTCCCCCTGCCCAAGGTGATCTGGTCCTTGGCCGGCTGCTAAAAAGCCCCTTTTTTTTATTCCAGCAGCAGCTCCAGTCCCCAGCACGGGGCTGAGCCTCCATCCCGGCAGCATCTCTGGCAGACGCAGCTTTCGCAGGTGGAAAGAGCTCTGCAAACAGCTGGACCGGCGCCAGCTGGAAGCCAAGGAGAGGTGCTACATCCACCGTCCCCATCTGCACACTCGGCACCGCACTAGTGCAAATAAACCAGTGAGAAAGTGAGAGCACGGGCAGGGAGGAAAACAAACACCAGCAGGATGGGCTCAGGCAGGTGGGAATGTGCCAGGGGATGGAGGCAGCGAAAGGGGAGAGTGGCTGGAGGGAGGGAGAAGCTCAAGCCATTGTTTCTCTCACAGTGAGGTGGGAAAATAAATGAACGGGAAGGTTAGTGGTGATGGTGAAAGTTGAGTGCAGCTGCAGGCCTGGAGGGAAGCACTCACACACACGCTCTGCCCCAGCCCCAGGCAGGCTGCCGGGGTAAACGACCCAGAGAGACAGCTCAGGAGTCTGAGGCAGCTCCCCCAACTCACATGGCTGCACCCTCCAGCACCCAGAGCATGCTCCCATCGTGCCCATAAACCAGCAGTGGCTTTGGCTATGGCTAAGGAGACGAAGGAAAACCAAACACACAGACCCAAAGCCAGCTCCGAGACTCTCACTGCATTTTGGGGGCAGCTGATCTCTTCCACACCCCTCATCCGCCATATGCAGTCGTGGAAAAACACCATCCATGTTTGCTAAGGTCAACCCCTTCTGCTCCCAGCAGCACAGTCACCTCCAGCTCAAGGGTGCGGGGAGAAAGACGTGCCCAGGCAGAGCAGAGCTGCCGGCAGAGTCCCTCCTTACAAAAGAGGCTCAAAACCACGGGCTGGGAGAAGCAGCTGGAACGACTGGAGCCAGCGAAAGCTGCAGCGGCCTCTCCCGCCAGTGCTGCACAGCCAAAAATACACAAGGGGAACAAAACAACACACAAAAAAACCAACCCACAAGAGTCTTCCGTGACAAAAGCAAACAAATAGTTCTGTGAATAAATATTGATTTGACAGGAAATCAAACTAACCCTTTCAAAAACACACGCTGGCACTGGGTCCCTCTCCTGGCACGACGAGCAGCTGTCACCACTTTATGGGTGCCTTTGCATGGTCAGCAGTTTGAGCCACTTCACCGGGCTTCCAGGTGGGCAGCGGTCTCCCCTGTGCAGGGCATCGTGCACCGGCACCACGTTGAGATTTTGAGGAACAAGCGCATGGGCTGGATGGCCGAGGAGCCTGCGCTGGGCAAAGCGAGCAGCCTGACAAGCAACAACCCACCACCCACCCTCATCTCTCCCTAGGAGGGCAGAAGCGGCCAGTTCATGCTCTCCCTGCTACAGGCTCAGTTTGGGCTCAAGGAGTTAAATCTTTCCTTCGGCCAAAGCGCAGGGCTGAGTCAGAGACACAGAGTCAAGGGGACCACAAGATGCTGCTTCACACTCGCCTTCGCCTGACCGCAAACACATCTGCGCATCCCTGATCCTTCACGGACACACACAGGGGCCTTTCATCCCGGGAAAACCCCCACGGCCCTGTGGCTTTGCAAAAATTAATTAATATGCCCATACGGGGAATTTCGAGGCTCGCTTTCCACTACAAAGCGGGAGATGGGAACCGCTTTACTGATGGCGGTGCTGGGATCGCGGGGTAACGGCCAGGCCAGCACCCAGCAGGGACCTGCCCTTCCCCTGCCTCGTACAACCCTTCGTACCTGGTACTGAACCTCATGCTGAAGCCCACTATCCCTCACGAACG
>NW_010389091.1:26481-28517 GCF_000710305.1 Buceros rhinoceros silvestris
CCTGGTACTGAACCGCCTGCTGAAGCCCCCTCTGCCTCCTGCAGGGCCCAAGAGCCACACCAGTGCAGCAGAAAGCACCGGGCACCAGCATCACTCGTCTGTGGTGGTTTCCCACTTAACTCCCAGCCTTGCTCTGCTCGTGGCATCCAACGGAGGGATCAAGGTGGCCGATTTCACCTGGTTCACCCCCAGAATCATCATGCTAGGGGAAAAACCCACCACTTCCAGGGGTCTTCAGGCCATCGCACTGGCTGGAGGGCAGCAGGAACAACCTGGACAAGCTCAGGGTGCTGCACCCCAGAGCTCATCAGGCTGGCACTTGGCAGACACGTGATTTTGGGGTGAGCATCTCGGCACGGATCCTGCATGCCTCCAAAAAAAGGTTTCCTTTGTTCAGCTTCCTCCCAGCACAGCAAAGAAATCCCAGCCCCGTGAGCGCCGTGAGGGGCCAGTGACGCTGATCACAGCTTTCCTGCTCATTTCTTTTTCAATGAGTGAATTAGCAGGCAGCCAGCTGACTTGAACATCCCCTTATCTCTGCACCAAGCTCGCTGCCGAGGATTTGCATAATTTTAATCTTTCCCACCAATGAGCATGAAAACTCCCAGCACAGCAAAGAAATCCCAGCCCCGTGAGCGCCGTGAGGGGCCAGTGACGCTGATCACAGCTTTCCTGCTCATTTCTTTTTCAATGAGTGAATTAGCAGGCAGCCAGCTGACTTGAACATCCCCTTATCTCTGCACCAAGCTCGCTGCCGAGGATTTGCATAATTTTAATCTTTCCCACCAATGAGCATGAAAAAATTAGTTTTCCACTATTTTATCTTCTATTTGTGTTCAATAAACAGAGCTGGCGGCTTTGCTCCATGTATTTAAACTGGGAACTGTGAGGAAGAAAGGGGGGGAAGAAAAGAAATCCCACATCATCTTGGCCAGGGAGGGTTAAACCGGAGGAGGGAGGCTGGGGGAAGGCTCTGCAAAACTGCTTCACAAACTGCAGCTGGAGACAGATTTGAGATTGAATCCCAAATTTCCTTATCCAATCCCAGTTGTTTTCTCTATCTCTCAGCAGCCAGGCTTCCTCCCATCGTCAAGACCTTTGGTTTTCTTCTCAAGCAAAGCGTTTGCTGGACTGGTCCGGAATACAGGCTCCAGATCCCAAGAACATCAGGACTCCAGGGAAGGGTTGGGAGGTGCCTGGACAGCGAGGTCCCACCTGGAAAAAGCTCCTTGTCTCTCTTAGCAGAGAACCGTGCGGGGACGGGGTTACCACAGGTCACGCTTCTGCACCCAGCGAAGGTTTCGGTTCTCGGGGCTGCAGATACTCTGCTCTGCAAGACTGGTCACGCTCAGCAGCGCCCAGCAGAGCCAACGTGCTGCCCTTCGCCGTCCTCCTCCACCCACACGGCGGCAGCCCCAGCTCACACCCTCCTCTTTGCATGCAGGATCCTCTCCATCCAAATTGTTCGTGCTTCGTGGAAGGAGGGATGGGAGAGGGAACGACGCACAAAATCGCCGCCAACGCAGAGCTCTGAGTGTTCTTTAAATTAATGCTTTCTTTAAAAGAAAGGGACGCACCAAAAATTAAGCTTGTCCATATAAAAAAAGGCACTTACAAGAAAAAGCTCCTGCTTTTGCCATTTCTGCTGCAGAATGAGCGCATCGTTTCTGGCAGCACACAGCAGTGAGGGGTGCCCGCCGAGCCCCCCTCCCCACATCCGTGCACTTCTGGGTTACACGTCTGAAATGGGGGCGGCTTGGAGGAAAACACAGAGAGAATTAAGGCTCATCTTGCATGTGCCCCACTCCTGAGCAGGACGGGAGACACAAGTATGAAAATACATTTTTAATTTCTTTTCTCCCTATGGAGGCAAACGCAGGTCTGGGCACACACCAGCCAGAGGCGGGGGGACGCATGTGCCCCACTCCTGAGCAGGATGGGAGACACAAGTATGAAAACACATTTTTAATTTCTTTTCTCCCTATGGAGCCAAACGCAGGTCAGAGCACACACCAGCCAGAGGCGGGGGGCAGATT
>NW_010389091.1:28533-29622 GCF_000710305.1 Buceros rhinoceros silvestris
ATTAAGGCTCATCTCGCATGGGCCCCACTCCTGAGCAGGATGGGAGACACAAGTATGAAAACACATTTTTAATTTCTTTTCTCCCTATGGAGCCAAACGCAGGTCAGAGCACACACCAGCCAGAGGCGGGGGACAGATTTCCACCATCTCCAGAAAACCTGACCCAGCCCCCAGAAGCAGGTTTGAAGTAAACTGCCCTTAAAATGCAGGGACTAATGGCAGTGGGGTGGCTCATGGGACTGGTCCTCATCTTTACAGGGGGGACCCCCCCAGGCACCTGCTGAAGTGCCCATAGGCACTGCGGAGAAGAAGGGTCCGAGGAGCCCGGGGCGAAGCGTGGTGCAGCCCAGCAGCCCTAGGGAGCTGGTTTCTCCCTCTCCCTCCACCCAGCTCTTGCCCCAGTCCCAACCTCCACGCAGCCTCTTCCCTGCTACCAGTTAATCTATACCCGGAGGTGCAATTACCTTCCATACATTCTCTATTTATGCTCTAGGAACCATATAATTTTCTAGACCGAAAACATAATTAAAGAGTCAGAGCTCCCTGGAACAGAGCCCTTTCTTCTGCCACCGCTCTTATCTTCTCTAAAAATACCCCGGCAAGGCAGCCCTGTGCCAAGGGTCAGCTCATGGCAGGGTTGACCCACAAAAAGAGGAGCAGCCCTGCTGTGACGGGTGTCCTGCAAGGGAATGCACCTGAAAGCTCCCAATCTGGCCCCGAAAAGGGGTGGCCCTAGTGGGTGCTCTGCACCCAGCCCTGCTTTGCCGCAGTCAGGGTTCCAAGGGGCTGCCGATGCGAGGAAAGGTTAATTCAGATTTAACTTTTAATGCAGTTTATCTAACCAATTTTAAAGCCTTGGGCAGACAGACTAATTGAGAATTAGAGGGACTTTGATGATCATTGCTCTTCCAGCAGAACCACTCTGAGGCTGCATCCAGTTTATCCCAGGATAAACCCATCCTTCCAGAAGAGACGCAGAGGCACATCTCACAGGAGAACATCAGACCCTGACAACACCAGCTTCTCCCTTGTCAACAGCAAACGAAGCCGTGGCTGTGGAGCAGCCCCAGGAGGAGCAGGACCTTTTCC
>NW_010389091.1:29675-31043 GCF_000710305.1 Buceros rhinoceros silvestris
GAGTCCGTGGCGGTGGAGCAGCCCCAGGAGGAGCAGGACCTTTTCCAGCCAGGGAGTTTCCCAGGTGCAGAACGGGGTACTGCTGCTGTCACGGGTCTTGGGCACGGCTTGCTACTCCTCTGGCCAGCACCAACCACCTGGGCTCAAAGCACAGCTCTTGAGGTGAAAGAACCCTGGAGCCATGGCTGGGGAACAGGAGAAACGCCAGCTCCCCAAACACACTCATGGCTCTGCGCACCCACACACGCCTCCGACCTCCCCACGCGCTGCTGCGAGCACCTGGCTGGCAACGGCACCCAAGCGGCTTTGGTATTTGGCTGGAAAGGGCTGGGTTAGGCTGGCAATTAAATAAAGTGGGCAAAAGGCAGCAAAGAGAGCAAGGAGCTCTCAGCCACCCATTTCAAGTCCAATCAAGCTCCCTGGGAGAAGCAAAGTGATTCTTTCACCGCTTCTTTCAGCATTTTCCTCTACTTGCAGCCATGGTGTTGCTCCAGCCCAAGCCTGACCACCCCAAGCAGCCAGCAACAGACAACATGCGGGGAACTGGCACCCTCACCATCTTTAAACACGGGGACAATACCCTGCTCTGTAGTGGAGCATCATGAAGCTTACTTCACATTCACAAAGCCCGGGACAGACCACATGGTGGAGGCAGGAGCATCGCCAACCCTCTCCATGTCCCTGCTCACATCCTCATTTTGGTTGAAAACACGCTCGGGTGGGTTAACGGCAGTGACCTCCACAGCAAACCCCTTCAGACAGAGGATGTGCACCCACAAAGGGCCTCTGCACCCCAGGGAAGTGCCCTACAGACACGTGCCAGACGTGTCCACACGGGTAGGAGCCAGCACCTCTGGGTCGAACGGCTCTACCTTCTCCATGGAACAATGATTTTACATCCTACAGGCAGCTGAGCTTGACCAAGGCCACGCAGCAGGGATGGGGCAGAGCACCACCCCCCAGTTTCCCCAGCCCTCTCAGACCCCGCTGGTGGCAGCAGCATAGGAGACAGAGCTGATCGCACTTGCTTCTTCCCACCCCAAAACACGAGCAGCGCTGCAGCGAGGCGCGGGACGCCCAGCAGCTGTCCATAACCAGACGCACACCAGCTCAGAGCAGCAAAACGGAGACACGCCAGGAGACCCGCTGCACCTCGGGCCTCCCCTGCCCTCACGGGCCCAGGGGAGAGCCCAGGACCCCAAGGATGCTCAGGCTGATGGACACCGAGGCAGCGTGGCCTCCACTGGAGCCAGGCGCTTTCCGAGAGGTGAGATGCAAGAAGAAACCCTCTCTGCTCATTAAACACGGCACAAACGAGCAGAGCAGGAGCTCGCAGAGCCCCGCTGGCAGCACGCACCCAGCATGCCC
>NW_010389091.1:31217-31431 GCF_000710305.1 Buceros rhinoceros silvestris
CCCGGGAAAGGGGAGCGGGGAGCCGCTTCCCGGGCGGGCAGCGCTCCATGTGCCCGCTGGTCCTGCCCTGCTCAGGTCTGCACAGACACACGGGCTGAAAGCTGGGCCCGGCTCCCCCGGCCAGAGCAGCTGCGCTGGGGCCCGTCCAGCCCTTCCTCTGCGACGGCTCCGGGTCGGCTGGCGGCAGACCCCGCCGGCCGGGGCTCCCTTCCCG
>NW_010389091.1:31635-35775 GCF_000710305.1 Buceros rhinoceros silvestris
GACCGCTCCCATCAGGGCTCTGGGGGAAGGAGTGGGGTCCTGCAGCTGCTGCGGCATCGCACGTGCGTGGGGAGGCGGAGGAGTAAGAGCAATAACATGGAGGTGGGGAGGGAAAAAACCACAGAGGAGCAAAAACCAGCTATGAAACAGCCCTGGGGAAGAATCACTCGCCCGGGCTTGTTGTAATTACACTCCTTCTGCCAAATACAGAGCTCTTGGCTTGGCCTGCTCATAAAACTGGGAGAAGGAAGGTGAAAGAAATATTATTTTTTTTAATATCCCGAAGGGTCAAAACAACCTTTTAACTTGTCAACTAACAAGTTCAAACAGGACTGCGAGTACTGCTTTCCATAGCTTCCAGGGAGAGACATTCAGACCCGTCATCTCAGCTCAAGCCCTCCAGACCTTTACAGTTTTTTTCGACAGCCAGAAAAATCAAGGTAAAGGCATTGGCAATCTACCCCAAAACCACTTCCCAGCAGAAGCACCAGCCTGGACACAGTGCTCCAGCACGCGAAACGGAGCTGCTGAGCTCCAACCCCAGCCCCATCACCCCGTGTCCTTGGGCGAATCATGCTGCCTTTCAGCGCAATGGTTTCCACATCCTTCCCTCTAATTAGGCCCTTCATCGCCTGCTCTTGTTCCGTGCCTGCGTGTGCCACACGGATCACCCTGCCAACACAAATCCACACAGCCCTGGCCAGGGAGGAAAGCTCTGCCATCCCTTCTCCCCAGTCACATGCACCTCTGCAAACAGTTCAGCCAAACCAATGCAAATCCCCAATAAAAACAGTCACTTTGATTTAAGAAACCTGCTTCTCGCAAAGTCAGGGCTGGCACGGGTTTAGCATGAGCTTGTTAGAGCATTGCCCAGAAGCCAAAGTACATACAGAGTTCCCATGAGCTAGGCAGTGAGTGAAAAGCCAAGGGACCCCACAAGCTCTGCCTTCACTTGTTCATTCGCATGAAAATGTAAAGCTGCTCTGATATCACCTTCTCCTGGGATGGCTCAACCCATACACAGCCTCCAAGTACCCAGTAAACCACCTGAAGGAGAAAGAAGCAGCATCCACAGAGCCCCCAGTGCTAACTTCAGTAATTACTCAGCTTCCAAAGTTCCCCTTGGCTTCGCGTGCCAGGTCTGCACATCACTCATGCCACCCTCGTGCTGCTGCTGCCGCCGAAACCAGCAGCAGAAAACCTTCTCACTTTTATTGCTTGAAGTGCTGGCAGCCCTCTGTCTGCTGGAGCACTCCTCATTGCCATCCTTGGAGATGCCCTGATGGGGTTCAACATGGGGAGGGAAGGTTTGAAAGTTCCTCCAGCTCAGGGGATGTTGAAGGATACTCCTCTTCATTCCACTTTGGGGTTATTTCAGACGCCCTGGAATACATCAAAGTAATCCTTCCCAGTCAGACTGGACAGGTCCTCCAGGAGGACCGAAGCTCCTGGAGGCAGGACCCTCAGGCTGCTGAGTCTGGAGGTGCCTCTCTTGAGAGTCCCGGCGGAGCTGAGCATCCCTGCTCTGGCAGACCAGACCTTCACCGGAGTCACTAGTCTGGCTTGAATGTGGGTCTGAGCAATGGATTTTATGGGTCTGTCCCTGGTGCATCTGCAAAGCTGTGGGGACACATTTACGACAATCCAACAACAAAACTGATTTTCAGGTTCTGAAGTCATTAGAGGAGGGGTTCATTTTCTGTGTTTTTCATTTCAGCCTCTTACACAGTATTTACGAGGGAAAAAAGGTGTCTGAAGAAGCTGCTTTAAAACACGCGTTTCTGTAAATCCTCCCACTTCCAAGATTGTATCAACAAAAGAAAGGAGGAGGAAGAAAAAAACATAAATAGGGTTTCACGTTGACAGGGTCCTTTTGAACAATTTTCAAAGAGCTCCACTACCAGCTCTCCTATTTGGTTTTGTTTTTCTGAATATCTGCAGCGTGTTCCTCCACGTACCAAATGACTCCACCAGTTCAGGTCCCTTTTCTGAACTGTTCCTTGAAGAAAGCACCCCTGGGTCAGCAGCTACCACAACAACTGCTTCAGATGTCTGCTCAGGACCACGGCTGTGCCGGGCTGTGTTTCAAGGTTTGCTCAACAGACGAGGGATTGAACACTGATGCTGAAGTTCCGGGAGTTATCCCCAGCTCAGCTGCAGTTCTGCAGAGGCTGCATCCCTTCAAGAAAGAGGTTGTCTTCCCCCAAGGATATCCAGCGTGGAGAAGAGCTGAGTCTTTCGTTTGGGTGATCATCGTCACTCACCATTATGAGCGAAAGCAAGCAGAAATCTTGAGAATATACCGAACTTCGGTATTTGAGACATCGAAGGCATCAGAGCCCTTTGCTGGATGCCACAACCTAGATTTTAAATTACCATTTCCAGGTACTGACATGCTACACTCTGTGCTCGTAAGGACAGGTACAGCAAGAAGAGTCCCCAAGCTCCACCACAGGCAGGTTGCAGAGACCAGGGAGAAATCAATCCTCAAGATCAGCCATCCACTCCTGAACCAAACAATTTGTACAGCATCAAAGCCAGGAAATCCTTCAGTTATGAACCCAGATCTACAGTCAAGAATTTTACACGTGATCTTGGTGGTGCAGGGGGGGTCTGCTCCGTGTTAACAGCTTCATCCCCCCAACAGCAGCCTGGCAGCTGCAGCCTCACCCAACCCAGCCAGATGCAGCTCGAGACTGCTGGGGAAGGAGCTGCCGTAGCACACGTGTCCCTGCTCTGAGCACCGCTCGGTCGATCCCACCATCCTCCCCCTTTGCAGGAAGCAGCAGCCCAGAATCCCAGCTCCTGTGCAGCACAGACAGCTCTGGGCAGGGGTAACAGCAGGAAGAAGGGACCCGCTGCCTGATGTGAAGGACCCAGGTAGTCCTAGAGGTGCTACCTCTCACCCTCCACCTCTACTAGAAAACTAAAAGGGGGAAGGAAAAAGGTTTGTCAAGCCCAGGATTTGGGACCCTGCGGAAAGCAGCAGCCACGGAAAGCAAGAAAAAAAAGGTCTGGTTTAGGGAAGCTCCAGCATCCCAGCACCAGAAGCTCCACACCCTTCTCTCTCCTCCTGACACAAATCTCAAGACCACGGTTGCCTACAGGTCTTCCTCTCCATCCTCAGAAAAAGAAGAAAAAAAAAAGCCCAAATAATAAAATCAACCTGCCTGAGTGAGGCAGCCCTGGGACCTGCACAGCTGGCGCTGCCGGTGACAGAAGAGTCCAAGGGACAAGTTTCCGATTATGATGGGAAAGAAGAACCGCATATACATGAGCACAAACCGTAAATAAACGGGAAATAAATCCCATGGATATGGTGACAGCAGCCCCCAGACAGATCTTTACAAATTGCCTTTTACAAGTAAATAACATTATATCAGGGTTTATGGGCTTCTCCGAGACGGGCACGGGCAGCACTGTAAATACTGCAATGGCATCCATTAGGCAAGAGGCACAACCACACAGATTGCAGGATTTTCTTGGTGCCCACACACAGCATTGCTCTGCAGCAGCAGGACAAGAAGGGGAAGGGGAAAGAAATATGGTCCGGCGTTCCCAGGCAGTGGGAAGCGCTGCTGGACAAGGCCATTTTCCATCATACCTCATGCCAAAGGGTCACGGAAACCCACACGAATCAGATCCCCACTTTACTCTTCCCATGATGAATGCACTAGCCAAATCCTCCTGCCTCAGTTTCCCTCCTCTCCGTGCTACGTGAATCGAGAACGCTGAAGAGCTGTTTAACAATACCAAGTATCTCATTTACTGAAGATGTTTAAGTGCCTTCAGATTTCTGAAGGAGCTGCTATAGGGAAGGCATTAATTTAAATATCTAGTGGCATAGAACATAACACCAGCCAGATTTTCTTCCATTCTTTTGTAACAGCTTAATAATCCTCAAAATAGTTTCATTGTTAATGCTTCTGTTGTGTATTTTATTAGGGCTTTTTAGATGGTAAAGTAAGGTAAACACTCCACATTTCTCTAGCACCTACCAAAGCATTTCTCAGGAATAATTACCTCAGCCTCACAAACACCCGTGTGGGGGAACCCTTCTCATTTAGACACGAGCATCACCCTCCTTCTCACCCAAAGCCACCCAGAGCTCTCCGAGGTTGAACAGCAGCAAAACACACT
>NW_010389091.1:36144-36807 GCF_000710305.1 Buceros rhinoceros silvestris
AGAGCCCAGCGGCCCCGCCGCCCGGGGCGGGGCCTGCCTCTGGTCCCAACTCCTGATGGGCTACAGAGGGACCGGCCACAGGCAGACAGTGACACATCCTCTGTTGGGAGAAGAGGGAGACAGCAATTTATTTTTTTTTAACTATGAAACCCCTGTGGCTATTAAAGACTGTCCGGTCTCAAAGACAGCACGGTGCACATCCCCTTTTCCTTCTGGCGCCTGTGACTAAGGCGACCGGTGCGCCTTGTCACGAGGCGCTCCCGGGACAGCCACTGCTGCATCTCCTGCGGAGCTCCACCGCACTCGGTGCACCTGCCATCGCACGCGTAATCCCCACCCCAAAGGTGCAGCACAGAAGGACCAGAGGAGGCGGCAGCTTGTCCGAGCTCACAGAGAAGCCCTGCGGCATAAGAGGAAGATTGAGGCTCAAGGGCAAACCTCAGTTTAACACACTGTTCCCCTCCTTTTGGGTCCAGTTTTGGCTGTTCACACGCACAAGCTGGGAGCCTCCATGGCCAGTAAACCACAGCCAAGATCACAGAATCCATCAGCTTGGAAAAGACCTTCAGGATCATCAAGTCCAATCCTTAACCCAGCCCTGCCACGTCACTGCCAAACTCCGTCCCTCAGCACCACACATCTAAGCTGGTGGGACCTTCCAGA
>NW_010389091.1:36964-37298 GCF_000710305.1 Buceros rhinoceros silvestris
AGGAGGAACGGGTTCCATCAGTTATCAAACCATCCTGAAAAGCATTGCAATACCAATGCTAGAGCAGCAGGGGAATGAGAGGTGTTCAATTTGTAGGTAAATCTCAGCCTGAGATAGGGGAAAAAGAAAAAAATAAAACAGTTACTGCAGCTCTCTTGGGGAAAAAAAAAAAAGAAAAATTAAAAAAGAGAGTAAAGTCTTCCACAGCCTACACTGAGAACGACCCTCCCCCCAAGAAAATATACAGAAAGAAAAACGCAAGATCAGCCAGAGTTACTGATGGAGAGGCTCCGGGGTATAGCCAGTTATTGAAGTTTTGCTACATAAAGCTTAA
>NW_010389092.1:0-1739 GCF_000710305.1 Buceros rhinoceros silvestris
CAGGGAAGAGGTAGAAAGGAAGGAAACTGAGTGTAGGAAGCAAAGGAAATGTGAAGAGAGTAAGGTGTGGGAAATTCGTCATTATTAATAGTAATACAGTACTGCTTATACAACTATATATTAATATAAATAACAATAGCAACAATAACGACAGTCCTGACTCTATTGTAGGAAATTGGATGCTACGCAGACAAATGGGTTCCTGTTATTCCACTCTTGCTTCAGACACTCTGCTAATGGGTATCTGAAACAGAGCAACAGGTGAAGAGAGTGTTTGCTTAGACCTGTGTTGTTTTGCACTGGAAATCTTTAAAACTATTCTACAATATCACTAATGTTACTTAGCCTCACAATAGACTTTCTAAGTGAGAGCCCGTGCTATGAAAATCCTCATACTCATAGTCAATTTTTGCTCTTTTTTCATATTCCAAGTAAAAACCATGAAATTTTTATGTGAAGAAATAAATACTTCTAATAAAAAAATTCTTTCATTTTGACCCTAGTGACTAGTCTCTAGTGACAGTGGAAACATTTGCATTTAAAAATTCTCATATAAAATTCACACCTGAACTCCGTAGATTTTTTTCCCGCCGTAAGTCTGTGTAGGATAATCACATAATTACTTTCTAAGTGAGAGCCCGTGCTATGAAAATCCTCATACTCATAGTCAATCTTTGCTCTTTTTTCATATTCCAAGTAAAAACCATGAAATTTTTATGTGAAGAAATAAATACTTCTAATAAAAAAATTCTTTCATTTTGACCCTAGTGACTAGTCTCTAGTGACAGTGGAAACATTTGCATTTAAAAATTCTCATATAAAATCCACACCTGAACTCCGTAGATTTTTTTCCCGCCGTAAGTCTGTGTAGGAAAATCACATAATTTGACTCCACAAGACAGGACAAAGTTGTCTGACCAGGTTTTGAATAAAGAACCTTATTTAAGCAGGCGCAATGGCGACTGCAAGAAGTTAAACACGTAAATAGTTTCCAAGTCTCATCTCCTCTTTTCTATTTTACACTGTAATCACTGGATTGTCGATACTTTAATGAAGTGAAATCCAGCTCCACACACAATGTACACGTTGGTCCGGTGTAGTCTCTTCCAAATACAGCCCTACAAACAGCTGCTGCGGATACACCACAACCACCTCCGACGTTTATTGCTCAGATATAATTAGTAAAGATGCAATACAAAAAACTCTGCTTTCAGGTATTTTTATTTGCGCTTAGTTAAATGACTTTCTATTTCAGAATCACTGGAATCACATTGTGAACTTACCTGGGTTTGATTTTAAGCACAAAAGACACAAACAGCAGCATGTCAGAATGCAAACTGTGCAACAAGCTCTTCCAATTTTATCCTCAGTCTCCTTATATTAAGAAGCACTCATTTCTTCTGGAACCAGAGACTGGAGAATTGCTTCGACTCCAGAGTTTAAGGCAAAAACTTGTGCACAGGACACAGGACTCCGAGGCAGAAGGTAGAATAAACAAAACCAAACAGAATAGTACTAAATGGACAGCAATAGCGCAGCTTTCCCTTTTTTTGCTTTTCCTTAATCTTGTCTCTGTGGCCTGAACAGAAGTTCTAGTATCTTGATGAACAGTGCAAACGCAAAAAAACCCCGACTAGACTCAGCTGGCTTATCGCTGCGATGTTAAAACTGTACTTAAGAGACCGATGACACGACGCGCCCCAGAACTCAGTGATTTTGCCGGGAAAATTTGCCTGTGC
>NW_010389092.1:2054-2397 GCF_000710305.1 Buceros rhinoceros silvestris
TCAGGGATTTTGCAGTGAAAATTTGCCCGTGCAGTAAGTGCATCACTGCAGGTGGAGAGCAGTTCAAGGGTTGCATTTCCAGTGTTTTCAACTCATCATTTTATTTCAAGTCATAAAGTAATCAGTATCATTTTAAAAGGTCCCACAATTACTACAGAGCATTAAGATCTGCTCTGTTATCTCTGTCGTCTTGTGTTGGAAAGAAAAATATAAACCAGAAAAATATTGTGCCTCGGAGACGCAGAAATAAGAAAGTAAACACCAAAAATTCTACAAAAAATTCAAAACAAAGGATAAAAAAACAAACCCAAACTAGAAAATCAGTGATTTTTAAGAGATTTTC
>NW_010389093.1:0-18669 GCF_000710305.1 Buceros rhinoceros silvestris
ATTATAATTATATATAATAATATTTTATAATAATAATACTATTATTTTATCATTAAAGTAAAAATATAGAAGGAATACTAAGAATTAGTGGGGAAAGCACATACTAAAGTAAGAAATGAAAATATAGCTGAGAGAGTTCCTTTAGGAGAAGCAAAACAATTACCATTAAGCTTTCTTAAAATAAAATCAGTTTCTTGCTTTTTGGGAGTGGTTTTTGGGTTTTTTGTTTGAACTACACTTCAGATTCCAGTAACCACTAAAGAAATCATACATTTGTCTGAGGAAGAGTTAATAATCTCATTTGTGTTATCTTATTCCCAAGTGTCCCACATAGGAGCTGCTAACCCTCACTGCTAAGTGTTGCAAATGCAAAGCAAGAGAGAACATCCACCTCTGGGTTTCCTGGACTGATGTCTCAAAAACACAGAGCAGGCTGCAAGTGCTAATAAGAATTTTTCAACTTCCATCTCTGAAGGTTTTACCTTTCCTTCCTTTCGCTCATTAAGGATCCCTGGTATACATTCACGCAGAGCTGTTGACCAGGGAGGTTCTCTGCAACGTGGGCTATAATTCCTAGCCTGGCAGTGGGGAATACAGCAATCTCAATCTGGTGGGTATTTGGGCAGATAAATTCTGGGCTTGGACATTTTGACATCCTCCAAGCTCGTGTCACGCGTCTGGGGTTCTCCTTGCAAACCTGTTTCTGTTAAGATCTCCGTGAACCATGAGAAAACACATAAGAAAGTGAAACAGTTTTCGCCACCAGGTCTCATTATCCTTCTACCATGGGAATGAGTTCCAGGGAGGAGATATTCCTCACTCCCATCCCCATCAGCCTGAGCCTTTCGTACCACATGATGGATCCAGGGAGAGATCCGAAAAGGCTTATATGCCAGCTATGTAATGCCTTGGAAAAACAGTGTTTCTGCTTCGCAAGGTTCCTCAGATGCTTGCTGGTGTCTTTCAGTCACATTTACTTTCTGACACACAGTTTAACAAAAGCAAAGTACAGCCTAAGATCTCTCTCAAGAACACCTCTCAGAAATGGCCTTCCTTCATTCTTCTATTTTTAATTAATTTAAGCCATGAACAGTGGTAACAAATAAAAAATTGAGAATAATGTAATATAAGAAAAATATTTTATTAAATCATTTAAAAAATACTTCTTAGTTCTGATTTTTTGAAGGCAGTTTAGTCATCTGTCTCCTTTTCCTTGTCCCTGTAATCATCCTTAAAAAGCCCTTCCATACAGGTTTCTTTCCATCACTTCAGGTTCAAGGCCCAAACAGATTTTGTTCTGTTGATTGAGGAAATTTTGTGCTTCCCTGACACTTGGGGTCTTGGGATCACTGCCAATCCAATGCAAATTCAATCCACCTCACCATTTACTTCCCTTAATCTATCCAAATTTGCCATTTTGAAATAATAATAGTAATGTATTTAGAAAGATACTTCGGAGGGATTTCTTAGCCTATCCACTTACAGGGACTGATTAAACGCAATCAAATTATGAGCAACATTACAGGCTAATGTAACAATGATACTGGTGTTATCTGGGAACAACATAGATTATGAGTCATGTGCAGTCTAAGGTCAAATTGGAAAAAAATGTGGTCATCCTGTTACATTATACTATACCACCAAAGTATCTAACAGTATTTCTCTCTAATAGTATTGTAATCTTCGTTCATTTTTAACTGTAAGAATTCACCAGACACCTGTAGTACCATTCTGCTAAAACGTCTTCGGCTGTCCTTCTCTGAAGTGAGTTTGACTTAAACAGTCTCCTTTTTTTCTCATATTTTCTCTATATATTTATTTCAATCATATTTCTTGCATCATTACAGTATTCCTGCATGACATTTGTCTTCATTTCTGCTGTTCCTTACCAGGGCATACTTTTCAGTACCTGTGTTACAATTTAGATGAGAAGTGGAACATATCTGTATTATCTCAAACACTACCTAGTTTTACATCCTACAGTTTGGAGCCTTTCTGGAGGGGTTCCTAAGTGTACTGCCCATCTAGATTAATTTAGGCTACAAATCTCTTATTTCATTTGATAAAGATTCCTCAGTCACATACAACCGCATCTTCTAGTTGCTGCCTTTCTCAGGTTCTGTCTCCTCTGTTTCTCCTTCTGATTTCTGCTTGCAGATCACACTGATCTCCAATTAGTTTTCAATTTAACCAGGCATGTGCGTAGTCAGAGTTTACCCATTCAATGTCCACATAAGCATGTATAGGCAAGAAGGGTGGGATTTCACAACCACGTTGACAAGCAGGCACTTGCACATAGTCTGTTGTTGCAAGCTCCTGTTATAGCCAGTGGTGATTAAGTCAAATCAAACAGCAGAGCCTAGGGAATGATTCAGTTCATCCTAAAATAACCATCTAAGTATTTATTCAGTTGATTCAGTATAGATATCAGCATCATTTTAGATGCTCTATGGTACCCAGTGTAGCATCCAGTGGCTATCCCAGAAGAGTGCATCTCCTCCATGGGTCGTGTGCCACATCATCTCCAATGTCTTATGTGCCACTTGGCCTATACCTAATCAGGTGAGTTGGTTCCTTAGGGGCTGGTTAGCAGAATCATTCCCTGCCATCACTGTCTGTAAGGCCTAGGGCTTAGCTGCCCTCACTTTTGCATCCTGTGCCATTTTTGATACTTCAGTTTAACCCCCCTTTGCAAGGAAGTCTGTAGGTAATGCCCATACATGGAGGTCTGGGATGCTCTTCAGTCACTCAGATCAGTCACTTCAGTCACTTATGCTCAGGTCCCTGAACCTCTGCCATAGATCTCTCCCAACTCTAGGACACCTGGGGACATGTAGACACTGAGATCTTGATGTCTCCATCCCAAGCTGAGTCTTGCCCAAAGATAAGCAGTTGAGTAGGAAACCTCACATCGTGCACCACAGTCACCCCACCAAGGGGACCATGCAACATGCAGCAGGGGGATTTAAGACTTGGAGAGGAGGCAGAGGTGTGGGAGGGAAGCTGAGTTGTTTTCCATAAGCATTTATTTATTTGTTTGGATTCTTTCTCAATACTGGAATCAGTGATTGGAGGCTCATGTTAATTGGCAATAAATTTAGTTGATTAAAATTCCTTGACTTGAAACCATTTATTTTTGCCCACAGCAGGAGAGTGACCCAAAAACTCCAGAGTTTCAACTAGCTGAAGTAATTTTGATGGCGCAGAAGCTTTACCTCACTTTTCATCTCCTTTTTTCTAACCAATTCTGATTTGTTCTTTAATTAACACTAAAAAAGGCTCTTGACCAAACTTGCATCATTAAAAATATGAAAAGAATACTGACAGCATGAAAATTACTGTTTCTAAAGGAAGCCAGCCACCTGTAGGCAGAGGCAAAGGGGCGCTTCACACGAGAGAAAGAGCCCACTTTTGAAGAACGGCCACAGTTATCTTTTGCCAAACACAAGGCACCCGTCAGCAACCAATAAACCAGTTAGAGAAAGCAGGAGCTTTGTCCAGCCCATCTGTATTATAAGAGCGGATGTGTGCATCTGGGTGATTTTCAATGTCTGTCAGGCAGGGAGAAAACAGAACAGCTTTTGTAACACCAGGTGGAAGGCAGATGGATGACCTGCACCTTTACAATCATGCCGGTTAGCACCTTAATGCTGCTTACCGGAGGGGCCTGTCCCGTGGTTCCTAAGTCAGCTGAGGCATCTGCTGCAACCCCATCACTTCTGTCTCATAGGTCAGTCTTGCTAGGACCCTTGGCAGCCACAGTCAGTCACCTTCATCAGCTGTAAATAAATGGGCAAACCACACAACACAGATTGACCACATACCAGCATGTCTCTGTGTGCAAAGCAGCACTTCAAACTTCAGATGCTTTGAAGATTCTGTACAAAAATGAATTGATTACTTAGGATGAAAGTGGTTATTAAGAATGCTTTTTGTGCCAAAGATGAACTTGGTAAGAAAGTCTTACAGATGTATGATAATTTTTATGGATCCCCATCTGCTCTCTTTTAATTCCTAATTAAAAAAAAAAAAATCAATCATCTAATTAGGGAGAAGAAATAATACTAGGTGACCTCTGTGCACTGAAAATAATAAACAATTTGTTGTCTAACAAATGAATTCTAAAAATACTAGCCACTGAAATAAACATATCTAAATCATCAAGAATATTTGGAAATAATAAGTTTTTTTTTACATGTAAGTTCTGTTCTGAAGTATTGAAGAGAAAGTTGACCTTATCTGATAATTAATTTACAGTGAACAATCTCATTGCCTCTAATAATTGAACAACTCTGCATGGTCAACAAGTCTCATTAGACAGACAAAAGGGCAAAGCAAAGGAAAAGCGGGTTTATCCAAAAGTCAGCTAAGGAAAAATGCCAAGTTGCTGAGCTTTCCTTGAAAAAAATGAAAGGAATATTCAAAGACGTCATGTGTTAGAACTGTCCGTTTGTGATGCCAGGCATCATGTCAGGTCAGAAAGTGTATGAAGGTAAACTGGGCTTTTACTGAGACAGTGAGAGCTGTATCTTTGAAAGAACCAGGCACTGAACACCACTGAGATCATCATAGCAGGTAACTGACAGTAGGATAAATTCCTGAGAGTCAGATTGTAATCTGATTTAAATTGCTATCTGAGACACCAAGTACCTAAATCCCTATTTTAAAAATGGCCTTATAGCTTTAATCTTGCTCTCAATTACAGCGTTTTAAACTGATTTCAGAGAGGTTATTTTGGATTTACATTAGCACAAGTGAGATTAGAATCAGAGCCAAAGGCAGTTCACACTCCATGCAGTTCTCAACAGCAGAAAGACAAGGGCCAAAGCACAGTGTAGTACAATTCAGTGTACAATAACTTGGATTTTTCATGGATTTTCATCCTACATATCTTTAATAATATATTTTGAATGTACAATCCTTTGAACTCATTCCCCTAACTAAATAAAAACTTTACTTACCATCCAGAACATATTATTTAATTGTCCATTCTGTTCTTTTTTAAAAACAAACAAGTTAGTCACTTGATAGATAGCTTGACCTAAGCTGTGTTTCTCTATGTGATTTACAGAAATTGCTGTGTGACACTTTAAAGGGTGAAGAAACACACTGAAAAAAGTAAAGAAAGGTGAATGTAATGGTTTGTGTAGAAGCCATAAGACGAAGAAATTGTAAGGTTATAAAGAATGTCACTGTGTATTGAGGGCTTTCATGGGAATTAATCAAGTAACAGAAAATTTGTAAGATGTCACTGCTATCTGCTCAATTTATGGTGGGATCAGTGATTTCTCTGTGCTCTCTGCTAGGTGTTTCTCTCATCTGTTCTTCTAAACCTCTTCTGTGTCAAGTATTCTAGAAGTGCTCTCTTTTTCATAGTATAGTTCTGTTTGCCTATGACATTTGTCACACCATTCCTTGAAGATTTTCTAATCCCACAATAGGCTTCACTAAAATGTTTAGTTAACAGTAGTTCTTGATACTTAGTATGCTGGCTGAACCACTTGTCTCCAGAGAATTATAAAACAAAAATAAACCCCGTTCCCTCTTTTCAATTTAGATTCATCTGAGTTGTGGCTTAATACAGAGTTAGAAAACTGCATAGATTACTGAGATTGTCCATCCTAGATTACCTGCCATAAAAATTGTATTTTAAGTAGATCCAGTTATTTCACAAGTGAGGTTCTGCCCTTATATATAAAGGATTGGGGTCTCATATATTCCAGCTATCTGAATTGTGGGTCTAAACTACTCCATACTCCATGAAAAGTGATGGGAAAAAAGTCAGGAAAAGTCCTGAGGTGACCCAGCCTCACTGAAACCTAAGGCAGCAAGGTGACTGCTGTCTGTGCACTAGATGGGAGGCTTGGCTCCCCAGAATAGTTTAGACAGAGTGGTGCCATCAAACATGGGTAGCCGGTGGCATTAGAGATGCCTTGGTCACCCTGCCATACCTCCAGCACTGCCACAGAATGTGCAGCTCTCCCAAGGTCTCTTCTGTGTCATGTGTCTGGACAAGGAGGGTGTCTCAGGTATCCCAGGACATTTACAAAGGGCACCAGAAATCTCTGTTTCAGCACTGGAATCACTCCTTAAATGTTCAGATATCTAAGCATTGTTCAATCCCTGGAATCCCTGTCAAAGTGAGTCAGTTAGACGCTGATGTCTTGGGTCTCCCAGACATGGTGGGGAAAGCTTTCTCTCCAAGAAAGTCAAGGGGACTGTCACAGATACTGAGCAAGATCTATTGTTTGTAGCAAAATGCAATGAGTCTTTCACAGTATCATTTTTTCCATACACTATGTTGGATTCTTTAATTTCTTACTAAAACTGTAACTGTCCCTTTCTTTTGATGCTGGACACAACTTTTAAAGGAAGTTGTCTTAGATTAAAATGACCTAACAGATTCCTGTGTTGATTGGCAGCTTTTGTCTCCCAAGCCTTGGTGTGGTGCTCAGTAGATGGTGCAGAGCTGAGGCTCCACATGTAAAGGCAATCATGGTGTCTGTGAGGCATCAGCCTCTCAACTCAGCAAAAGAACTGAGTCCTTCTGTGCTCCTTGACTCACAGTGAGTTTTGGATCAGGCACAAGTTTTACATCTCCTTCTTAGACTTCACAGCCATCACCAGACAGAGTGACTTGCTGTGTGTCTATTTAATACATACTTGCTGCATTTCGTACCATGGCTCCTTGCTTTGCTTCTATCATAACAAGTACTTGTGGAAGGCTTACATGTTCTGGGAAGGATCAAGTCATCAGTGACTATTTTCTTGAGGCAGAAAAACAATCTGAAAAGACTTTAAGTTAAATAAGAAAAAAACCACAACAAAAAAGTATTGATTGTACAAGTCTCGGTCACTTGCCTCACCAACATCTTTCTCTGGGTTTTATATTTGTAGGAATCTGTTGAGCTTGACAGAGATATTCTAATGTAAAATGAAAACAACGCAATGATGAATCTGGCCCCTGATTTACCAATTATCCTGTCTAAATGCCACTGTCTGGGATTTCCCATATTCTGCATTTTTTGCTAAATGGAAAATTTGTTATCATGATGATGTTCCACCAGGAGCAGTCTTTGCTCTCCCTGTTAATTGGCTGAGCTAGTATATTGGCAGTTGTCCCAGAAGCACTGAAAAAATAGAGTATATATAACATATATCATAAAGTTTGCCTGGTATATAAAAAAAGGTCATGACTAATTTCCTTGTTGGTCTTCCCATATGTTTTTTATTTTCTGTCTTAATATTGTGCTCTTTATTGTTTTCTGTAGAGATATTTTCTAGTAGTAGTAGTACAAGTAGTAGTATGAGGGTAATTTAGGAAGCTATTGAAAGAATTTGGGAATACTTCACTAAAAAAGAAAAGTGTTGTCCAAAAAAACTTACAGAACCAGACAAAATGTCATTCTTTCACGCATTTTATACTACATAAAATGGCATGCATCACACTTTTATAATTGAAGAACATGAGTCTAAGATGGATCACAGAGTTTTTCATCCATGACTCTAAGTGCACTTAATAACCTTACTGCATGACCCCAAAGCAGCCTGAAGTCTTCTAAAGTCCTTGGACAAGAAAACAGCCTCATTCTGCTATCATTCTGTAATGCAATTATACCCCAAAAAGCACAACGTGCTAATAGCAAAATTTAAGAGAACAGATAAGCTAAGCATCAATGAAATATAACAGATATTTTGATTTGAAAATCCTGGAAGCTTTATGCTCCAGTAAGGAGAAAATGCCTTAATTTCAGACGGACAAAAGGTACTGTTCCAGATTGAATGGTCCTTTCTCTCCAGTGACCTTCAGCTTCCTTGTTACTGTAGCACCTAAGGCAATGTGCATGTCAAAGAAACTTTAAGATAGTTCTTGTGTTTCCAGGAACTTAGTTTGTCCATTAACTAAGATGCATGTCTTTAAGCTCATAGGATTACCTCTAGGAAAGACATCTCAGCTAACTAGTTCTGCATAGCAGTTAGGCAGCTATGCCTGAAACTCAGCAATTCAGGAAGGCAACCCCTGTCCAGCCTACCAACTATTGGGAATATCCTTCTGGGACACCTAGCAGTCTCCACACATGGTACAGAGCTGATACCTGCTACCAGTTTCACACGAGGTAGCTATCACCTTTACAAATCTCCCCCTACCTGCATACAGCATAAAGAAAAATATCATTTTTGCAGAAGCAGAAATCTTTCTGCCTGATTTCTTGATGGAAACAGAAATTTTTCCTCCATTTACCAAGCAAAAAAAAAAGATGCACATTGTGTGCATTCCAGTAAGCCTTCTCAGGTGTGTACAGTTCACATAGCATCTCTTCAGGCATCAGTGTCTCTTTCATCCTGCTGAGTAGTTAAGGTTACAAAGTCATGTGTGAGAAGAGCAGAACCATGTGAACCTGAATAAATTATTACCTTACTGCTCCAAGTACCACAATTCGGGTACTTGATATTCACTCAGAAAAGAAGCAGCCTTACAATCCCAGCTTGTGTAATTGACACTGACTACCTTTTTTAGCCTCTTTCTCCTGCTAGGCATCAACAGCCTTTCACCTTCTGGTTCCTGAACATCTTGTGAGACTAGTTTCTGTTCCTGACTGGTACTGAGCTGCCTTTCTCCTCGCTTTGCCGTGCCCCAGACAGAGCTTTCCGAGGAGCAGGGCTGGAAGACAGGAGTCTGATGTGTCACAGAAAACGCAGCTTGGTATATCTTGTTCCAGTTCTCCAGAAAGTCATTCAGAATCATGGGGCCTGCTGTGCTGCCTTCTCCACTCTTTCTGCGTTGCTCTCGTGGTAAGATGAAACAAGATCCTATGTCCTTCCTTTCTCCTGCTTTCCCACTCTAGTCTCCCCAGGCTAGCAGTGCCCTTCGCTATCCAAGAGCTGGTGTGAAAAGCTCTGGCACTATGTCATGCACCACTCTATCTGAGGAGAAGAGTGGAGGAGTGGGTGAAACAGGGAGGTGGAACTTCAGATCATTCTTAATGACCTACAATCCTACAACTAGTTGGGAACCTCCGAGGCTGAAGATCCTCACTCAGAGAGGAGTGGGAAGCTTCGATCTTTATAAAACAAAGATGTTCCCACCATAAAAGCTTATGTTCCCTGCACAGTAGATGAAATTAATTATGCATAAAATTTGGGCATATTTTGGTATATATTTTATTAGTAAGTACCAGGCAAAAGGAAAACTGATTACTATACATAGTGCTAACCTGATGTACCTTCTTTCTCTATGTACCAGTTATTTTAACTTGTCCTCTGTTGTCTCAGAAGCAGTTGATGATTACATCTAATACTTTATCTTTTAAACCCAGCATGAAACTAGTTACTGCCACCCATATCTCTAGGAACCTTGGCTACAGCTCTTATTATTCTCAGTTCTAGATCAAGAAGCCCCACTGACTCCTTATTTTATACATTTATCATTTATAGAAATTCTCTATGCTATGCTTGTTGTTCAGGCACATCTTTTAGACAAGAAAATACAGTAAAGGACCTCTATTTACCCTAAGCACTAACCTTCATTTCCCAATTTCCCAAAATGCTTTGTAACAAAATCTGCACAGGAACTTTGTCCTCGGAGCAGTCAAACCAAGGGTGTTGTTTGGTGGTTTTGTTAATGCCCTGAAAAATGGATAACAGCATGTTCATTCAGCACGGCACTGGAGGGCTGATCTAGATCTCAGATGGAGAAAGTGGGTTAAGAGTCTTCAACTGTATAGAAGGATGCTGCAAGAAACGATGGGATAATGTATTTAGAAATCTATCAGGAGTAGGACAAGAAGTTATAGGTTTAAGGGAGAGGCAGATTAGACAGCAGGAAAAGCTTTCCAGGACTGGGAATACTAAGACCATAGAACAACTTGCCCAGTGAGACCATGCAGTGCACATCTTGGAAAGAAACAAACTTCAAATGGGCTCCCCTGCTCCTCCTTTTTTTTTTTTCCTCATTTTTCCTTCATTTTATTTGTCCTTCCCTTTCCCTCCCTCCCATCTTGCAGGAGTAGATGACAGCTTCGGGTCTGTTCCAGCTCAGTGACAGTATACAGGCCCAGAGGTGCTGAAGATAACTATTACTTTCAAGAGTGGGAGGAATTGAGAGAGATTTGAGTGCAAGTTATGGATACATCTGACAGATATCGTCACCCTGAGGGGATCAGCAAAAGACATTTAATTTTCACTTATCAACAACAGCCTTGCCCTACGGGAAAACATGTGAGACTGTCTCAAAACCCACTGTTTAATTGCTTTGAGCTATCCACCCAGCACTGCCTCCACCCTCTGAGGGTGTCCCTGTCTCACACGCATTCAGGCTCCCAAATGTTATGTCCAGCAGTGAAGCACAACCCCAGAGTGTCTTACGGCAACTTCTGATATCCCAAGGGTGGCAGGAGCCCTGGGACTCTCTAGCTTTAGCTTCCTTTCTCCCAGCTGCAGCACTCTCCACGGCTCTTGGGAGTGGCAGGCACACGTACCAAGTACACAGGCAAGTCTCCGTCTGAAGGAGCTTAGCACTGACGCCTCTCTGTGCACTGTGTGTCACCCAAGAGCCCCCTTGCCACCTCCCTTCCTCCACAGCCTGGGAGCATAGGGACTAGAATACATGCACTGCCCACACTAGGAATGAGGGGTGGTTTGTCCCACCTGAAAGTGTTTTCTTTTTACAAATGTTTTGCTTTGGAGATAGTGGTTTTCATCTCCTTTGGGTCAGTCACCAGGCCCATAGCAGAGCAAGTGACAACTGGCAGAAAAGACAAACAGAGCCACCCTGCTTCACATGCTTCCAACCATGCTCATGTTTCCATGGGACCCCAGTGAAGCTGCAGTACCACCCTGACAAGAGCTGACATAAATGTTACACCATAAGATACTGTTTCTATTTCTTCTGACAAAATATTTTCTACTCTCATTCCCCTGAGTCTCAGCACAGGAAACCTGGCATAGTGTTAGAAAGGATTGTCAGGAACAGATTTGTTTCTTACTCCTTGGAGAAGGCATGAGCCACCTAGCTAAAATACACTTTATACCACACTGGAAAACAAAACAAAAAAAAAAAGCCAAGGCAAAACATGACAAAGCACATTTAAATATGGGGTTTTTTTGTTTGGGTTTTTTTTTCCATCTCCACTATTTCCTAGGGATGCAATCAGGCTTTTAATGTCCTAGGTGGAAATGATTCTGAGGTGCCTGATCTCCAGAGATGCTCAAGGGAACAAATTTTGCTTGCTAAAGTTTCAAAGTCTAAGGACCCTTTAGAGTAAGGGAGCAGGCCACAAGTTTGATTCATTGATTTCACAGAGGTCAAAGAGAAGCTAATTGTGTGACACTGCATAGGATGTATCATCATTACCGTTATTCATGTTTATCGTGCCAGTGTCTTAAGACTCGCCATGGATGGATTCTTGTTGTACAAGATTAGCTGACAGTCCCTGACCCATGGAAGTTACAGTTCAGTAGCCAGAGAAAGGGTTGGAAAAAGCACCTAACACACGCAAGCAGAAACATTCATGCATCATATTGATCTCAGAGTGCTTGGTTTTATTTCTGTCTCTTTGTGCCTGGATTAAATGCATGGATAAGGCAATGATAAGTGAATGCAAGACAGATGAGAGAGAGCAGATGAGGCAAGAAAAAGAGAGACAAAACACACGTTTTTAAAAAATTAATTTCTCTTTAATGCAGAAACCCCATGTTTCCACCGGGTCTAGAATCCAATCCACGTTTGCACACACATTCTGCAGTCACAGCCCCATCCACCTGGGGAGAGTTTGAGGAATTTGTTGCATAAGAGCTAGAGGTTGTCTGTCAGCCATGCAGGTTTGTAAGTTGTTCTGCCTGTTTATGTCATCCATCCAGATGCGGGAACACAGCTCCTTGTTTTATTTATACTACTGGCAAGTATCCATCCACCATTCCCATCTGTTACGCTTAGCCTGCCTGACACACACAGCAGACTCAGTCCTGAATCTGGTGCACACTTGCATTTCCTACCAGTCACTGAAATATATACACCAGCATTCTCTGCAGATGGAAAATGGGAGAGTACCCAAACATCAGGGAGGGGTTTGACATCGATACTTCTAAAAATCAATACTTCACAGACAAGATGGCAACCCCATTTGGACCTTTTCATACCTCTACTCTTCATCCAGGCTCCAAAACAGGTCTCCTACTGTCATATCTAGGAACCGTTGGGGTATTTCCAAGTTTTTTTCTCTGCCATCTGGGGATGTCGAGTGAGTTTCCTCCTTCCTGTTGTTTTGGGTGCAAAGGACATGACAGAAATCTTCACGGGTATTGAGCATCTTTGAATTTTGTCAGTTTTCAGCTTCCGTCTGCTTGGACAACTTGGTTTCTTATGACTCTTCCTTCCACATCATCTACCAGTAACATCTACATGGTGATTTGTTATTATAGAAGATTTATTTCTGATCTTTAGATTATTTATGAAGAGGTGCTGTGCAGTCCTCCCATGCTGTCTTTAACCATTGCACAAACAGCTGTGTCTTGAGATGCTGCAAGTGACCTGGGGAAGTTGCCCCAGCTGGTGAAAGCACTCTGCTACTGAGGCCTGAGAAATGTGATATCTAACTCCTGTGGTTGTGTAAGCACAGTACTAGGGAGCCTGATAAACAAACAGAAAAATTATGTCTCTTGTCACCCGAGTTCTGCACAAGATACTCAAAAGTATTGCATGGAGGAAAGTGAATGGATGGGGCAATATTCAAATATAATATCCAGTGGCATGACAGTAACTGAATAAAGATATCACTAGTGATTGTAACATTTGTATGCACTAAATGAATGGATATTTAGCCAATTAAAATGGCGTAAAGTAAGTGCGTGGTAGAAGATGGTAACCATAGAGAATAAATGATGCAATGTAGAGAAGATTTTAAAAATATATATAAAGGAAAGCCTCGCTTTGAACATAGATTGCTGGACAGTGAGTCCCCACCCTGCACTGCCTGATCACTGGCACAAAGTAACTTCTTCCTTTTGTGTCCTGCTATAGAAACCTGCTAATGAACCCCACGTGCAGTTGAATGGTGCAGTTAGTGGATGCCAAGTCCCGGGTTAAGATTAGGGACACCATCTGCAATAGCCAGCTGTGGCAAGAATGGGACATCCCCAGCAGCGAGTGTGGCACACTGCCTGCAGATCCCTGACTCTCGTGCTCTGGAAAAGGCTGCCCAGAGCCCGAAGGCTGTCAGACTTTCTAACTGAAACCCTTCAAGAATTGCCAACTTTTGTTTCCACCCTCGTGGAACACAGAGTGCATGGACAGCTCTGTAGACGCATCTGCTGTGTTCCCTGCCCTCACAAGCAACTCTGACGTTCTCCTATTAAACCAACTGTGAACTAATTTCCACACCGGGTCAGTACAGCAGTGTAGCAGACCTGCATCTAACTTCTAGTAAGGCTACAGCTGAATTACATCTCTTATCCATGTAGCAGGTTTTCCTTCCCATACTGAGCGTAATGCAGTTTCTTTCGAAATACTGCTGCTCTACCTTAAGGATGTCAATCTGGTTAAAATAACCCATAAAAGTTGTATAAAAATCAAGCCATTTTCCCAGCAGTATTTGGCACCTGATAGCTGATCTGAACAGCGGTTTCCTTCGGTGGTGGACTGGTAGGGATGGATCAGTGCGTTCCACATAAAAATTTGCACAGCTTATTGTATTAATCAGTTTTCCATAGGTCACAGTTCCTTCCACACCTTTTCACTTGTCGCACTGGAAAACATATGGCTTTTACTCATTATAGCTTTGTAATTTCCAAATTCTTGTATGGATTGCATTGCCACAACACCTGCAAGCTGTTGTTTATTAAAGCAGTGGGACCCAGGTGTTTTTTCCCTCTTTGTGCCAGCGTAGGCAAACGCACTGTGCAGAGATGGAGTCCATCTCACGCTTCACTGCATTCTTGTGCATAAGCTCCTTGGATTTTGTGTGACCTCCATGCACATGTGCAGCAAGCTTGCTGACTAGAGGAGAAAAGTTCCCCTTCTTGTTAGTGATTTCTGCAAGGTAATTAAAGCTGGTCAGATGAACATCAAAAACATCCTGTCGTTCTGCATCTGTGTTGTTAGTGGCTGGCTGACATTCACAGAGAAAGGAGTCAATGACCTTTGGTGTTTCCAACCCAAATGTTGCATTTTGACCATTCTGTGACATTCTTGTCCATTCCCGCACCTTAGAGAAGGAAACCCAGCTCTAATGTCTGATACGTATTTTCTACGGTTTCACAGGGTATTTTGCCTCAGTTGCTCTATTTTTTATACAATCGCCTCTCTAATGAAGTTGTTCTGTTGTCCTTTCCAACTGTTTTGAAGCACAACATGTGTTGATTATCTCAGTTGAATGAATCTGAGTTCATTTATATGTTGCTTTGTTTTGACATTTTTTTTTCATTTCTTTGTTCCTCCCTTCTCTGTCTAAAGCACACAAAATTGTCTGTAGAGGGAAAAACATATAAACAGTGTGATTCAGTACAATAAAGAACAGCTTGTTAAAAATGTGCTTTTGGTGTATGTGGAACCCAAGCTTTTCCTCTTCCTATCATGCCTTGGTACAGAAACCATTAGCTGAGGTTTTTCTGGGACTTCTATTATAAACCCCTCTTTTCCTCTGCTTGTAAAAAGCCTGAAAAATTCTTCTGTTCAATTGAAATGATATGTGTTTTCCTTTAAGGAAAAGACAACATTTTACAAAAGTTTGAATCAAATTCATACACCTATTTTTCAGTTTTATGAAAATTATGAAAATTATCAGAAACAAATCTTTTTGCAATGATTAGCCATGGCATAGAAAATATCTTTATTCTTTTTTCCCTTCCTTCTTTTTACCCAGCTCAAAGTAAGGCAACGAAAGCGTTGCTATCTTTCCACTGAAAGAGAGTCAAATTCCATCCCTTCAGCTGGAAAATTGCATGTGACTCATTCTTAAGAGCCAGGCCAACCTGCAAATGCAGAGTGCCATTAAAGTTTGCTTTATGAACATCTGTTTAGTACATGCACAGTCATACGAATTCGCTGAATGTCAACCTGAATGTCTGGGGCTACATGCTGACATAAATACATCTAATGAATGTTAATTATGAGGTAGTGTTTCATTCTGAAGATCTATCACATGCATAAGCTTCCTCAAAAGAGTACAACTGCCTCAGCATTGAGACTGATGTGTTTGGGCCTGTTTCTGTAGCTTCGCTTGCCTGGGCAAACTGCAGAAGCAAGAATGCTTTGAATAAAAATTTCAAAGCTGACACACTTTGAATAACAAATAAATAATGGCAAGCAGGTAGGGATGCAGTTCTGACAAGCAGCTTAGGAATCACCCAGCCACTGGAAATGGTTTGCATGAAGGGGAGAGGCACAGCGTGAAGCTGAGGGCAGATCTCAGGGCTGGGGAGGGAGGAACAGGGGTCCTGGAGCCTCCACTAGCCCTTGAGACTCCCGTCTCCCTGTGCCCCAGGCAGCAAGACAAAGAGCGAGGTGTTTTCCCTGAGCCACAGGGACAGGGTGTGGGGATACAGGGGTGGATGGTCAGAGATGGATGGAGTGACTATGGGCTGAGGCTGCCCTGTGGCCGTGGCACTGCCTGTGAGTGTGATTATGGTCCTGTCCCCTCACCACGCCCAAATCCTCTCCTTCTGCAGCACCTGCCAAGAGGATGCTCCACAGGGGCTGCATAATTTCCCAGGCAGGGCTGGGTAAGAGGCCATGGGGAGCTGTTTCATCTGAATCCCTGATGGCAGGAACCAGCAGTGCTGCACAGGCAGGGTCTGGCAGGTAAGACCTTGCCAGACAGGGGGTAACGGCAGTTTTGCTGGGCCGGGGAGAGGGCAGCAGGGCTCCCTTTGCTGCAGAGTGGGGATCACAAGTTTTCTTTGTGGTGGAGAAGCCTGGTTAGAGGCTAGAGGTTGGGTACAGAGCACCGGACAGGCCAGAGCAGCCGGCAGATGTAAGGACCAAAGGAAGGGGTGAATGCATAGAGAAAAAAAAGGGAATGTGGGCTAAAAATATTACAAACCACTGGTACAGAGAAAGTATTTCAGGACCTTCTGTACTTTTTATAACATAAAGGAAAACGGGACAGACTCTGGAAATAACAGGTCCCACACTCCTGATGAAGGAATCCTTTTCCAGCCACAGCCTAATGAAACACATGGATGTGCCACTGCAGCAGCTCCCAAAGGTCAGGGGTGCCGCAGGATTCAAACAGGGGCTAGACTTCCGCACAGCAGTAGAGGTGGTTCACAGGGAACTTCTGGCCTGTTAAGAAGCAAACATTTCAAAAATTTCACAGAAAAGCTTACTGTCATGAGATTTTAACCTAACTTTGAAGACACAAGAGGCTGAGGTGATTTACAGATACAGTTCAAAAGTACCTCTGATGACTGGATGCTCTTGTATACATAGCACCCTCCAGCTGGGGCTTTGCTTGTCTCCGGCAGAACCACTAGGATGAGGAACAGCTTTCACCACTGCAGATATTCACGGCAAGCAAACACAATCAGATTCATCAAACTGTTCCCTTAGCACAGCATACACTTTAGCTTTAGAGTTTCTGAGAAGAAAATTGATCAGTCAGTATCTTGAGGACAGAAACCCTTAGGTAATTAGGAAGATGGCTTTATTCAGAAGCCTTTGCTGAACAGTTGGGTTGGGGTAATTATAGGCCCTGAGGGATAGGTTTCAGTGACTGACAGCCCCCGGAGATGCTCAGGCCTCATCCTCCCAGCTGCACAGAGAAGTGAAACTGCACACAGAAGCAGTTTTTGTTTGAATGTGCAGCAGCAAGGATTTGTGTGTGTGTGTGCGTGTGTGTTTTTTGTCTGTGGCTTTTTCAGGTTTATCAGTTCCACATGTCAGAGACAGGTTGTGTGCAGAACATTTCCCTTATATCAGCACCAAGACCACTTTTGGACTCCATGAGCAATTAATGTACTGTGAGTTTTTAACTCCTTTCTTACCAATAAGCTGCTCTGAAAATTCACTGAGCCAAGTATAAAATCCATTAACTTGTAAGTGCCATGAGTACACAAAATGAATAAAAGGACAGGCTTTTATTCACCTCTTTAAAGGAAAGAAAAGCATTTGCCAAAATTAATGGATGTGTGCAGTTCTGCAAGACTCCTGTATATGAGAAAATCCGGAACTATTTAGCAATAACGTCTATCTCAGCACAGTGTGTATGATTAGAAATAAAGTACTAGCGGATGTTGTTGCTCTGCATTTTACCACAAAGAATTTTCACTTTGGGCAGGACCAGCTACGCTTCTTGTTCTGGATAACCCAAGGTATTTCAGTATTTCTGGAATTTCTCACATCCTTCTTCTGCAAAAGAGCTGGGAGTTTCCACACATTTTCTGTTATTGATACTCTTTCTCTTTTTAATTCAAGCTGAATTCTGAATTTCTGGTGTCCAAATATTTTCCTGATATAAGATATTACCCATCAGGTTACTGACTTGCATATCTCATCTGAACAGCAAATTAAGTGAGGGGATTGGTTGGATTAGTAGCTGTGCATTAGACTTCATTTTCTCATTTTAAATGAACATCTATGTTTTCTTATTTAAGATTTTATAATATCATAAATAGCATAAGGTAATTTCTTACCATGAAGAAGTTTTAGATGGATGGATTACAACTAATTGTGAGCTGCCTCTGGAGCCATTCTAGAGACTTTTGTTGTTGTTGTTGTTTTAGGCTAAACTATCTGATTAAACAGTCATTAAAATTAGAAGCAAGGACTCAGATTCATAAAAAAAAGGCCAAAAATGCCTCAGAAATGAAGCCCGTGTAGAGGTGAAAATTTGCTCGTGGAGGTGCCTCACAGGATTTCATTATGTATAGGCAGAGCATAGGGATGCACCATGCAGAGGTAGCTCTGATCAAACAAGCTTAAGCCCTGGGAAAAAGCTGGCCACACGAGTAAACTGTATTAGATTTAGCAAAGCAACTAGCAGGGGCAAAGCAAAAGCAAGGGCAGTACAGCCCTGTGTGAATGCATGCCAAAGATGCACCCCATGAGAGCATGGAGATAAGGGAGGCAAGGCTTGACATTTTAAGGGAATGAGGAATTTGATCTGAAGATAAGTCATTAAGGTGAAATACTCTTTCAGCACTTCGGGTGAAAGGCAGCGGCCACACATCCAGTCTTACACAGGTGGTAACCCTTCGGTCCATACACAGGGCCGGTACACAGGTTTCTGTCTCTCTCTCTGTGATCTCTATGCTTTACACAGGCAGCCTTCCCTTCTCTGCACTGCAGACACAAAATCTTCCCACCCAAGACAATTTTGTTAGATTAACAGCCATCAATACTGCCCAAACAAGGACTCCTATAGCACCTCCTGGCCATGTAACATAGAAATGATGTATGATAGAGAGCCGCAGATGACCCCAGGGACTTGCATAGGTTCAGAGCTCCACTTCCCACAACACCATTTTCTCTGCATCCATTTATTCCTTAATTAGTGTGATGCCACATGAAAGCCCATACTTTCCCACATTTTATCTTCTCCTTGAAGTTGTTCCCAGTATATTTAAGTCCTTCTTACAAACACATCACAGAGATGCTTGCTTGCATTTGCTCCTCTTGAATCCTATCAACCAGCATGAACAAGGCATGCTGGTTTGAAGCCAGGGCAAAGAAGG
>NW_010389093.1:18738-19446 GCF_000710305.1 Buceros rhinoceros silvestris
CGGGGAAAAGAAGGAGCAGTAATGGATCCCGTAGCAAATGGTCAGTAGCCTTTAGGCTTACAAATATGAGACAGTTATTTGAACCTGATGGTTTCTGACTTTCTGAGGCCATCAAAGACTAGGTTCATATTATGATGAAGGTTTAGCTACATAAATTTTGTATGCATACAAAGGTTCTTCATGATGTGTATAGTGATGCATCTTTTTACGCTCAGAGGGCATGACTGTGGTCATTGGAACCACCAAAAAAGGCAAAGGACATCAAAGGACAGAAGCAAAACAAGCTAGCAGGAGGTACTGTGTGGGTAGAGGATAGGTAGCAGGTCTAGCCCCTCATGGGCAGTAGCAGCTGAAACAGAGCAATGGGTACCTGTGCAGGTGCTAGTAACTCCAGCTGTTTACAACATCTGCATTTTCTGCTAGAAGAACTTTATAGTATCTTCTGAAGCCGAACTGTTGGTAAGCTTATGGGACTGTTTTGCCTCTGCTTATCTGCTTTCCTCTTCTTTTCTTTTTCCTCAGTTTTTTTCACTTAAAAAACCCCCCTGCTTTTTGGTAAGAAAACATAAGGCACTTCTTAAGATTGCAGAAGTAGCACAAAGGGAACTGTATTTTAGCCAGATTTTGCTATGCAGTTGTAATAGAGGCTGTGCTGAGGTCAGGGTTTGCAGAGAAAACTGCAGCAGAAAGCTATTCACGCTGTCATAG
>NW_010389093.1:19542-21008 GCF_000710305.1 Buceros rhinoceros silvestris
CATGAAGCAGCTGAATGAGGCAAGAGTGCCAAAAAAATTAAGGAAAGGGCATCCAGAAGAAGAACATGCATGCTGTGACGACTGGGAGATGGTGGGCTCTCTGGTTGGAGAAATGTGAAACTCTTGTTAGCAGGGCATATTACTTGGCATCTCCTGACTTTCCTTCTGGAGAGTGGCTCTTTGGTAGTGCTGGTACTGACCTGACCTAGAAACAGTTCGTACTCCTGGGGTTTCACAGCCTCTGCTGCTCTTCAGAAACTTTTCTAGACCTCTCCTTCAAGGGCAATGGGGTTTGCAGAACTCTCTTCCCTGGGTGTTGAGAGGCTGGAAACTCCCAGCACTTCTGTGTCAGTCCAAAAGAACCATGAGGCATCCAAACATGTTCTTCCCATTGGGATGCCACCACCTTGTTACTCTCATGTGTGGACAAGCAGCAGGAAAGGTCCTTCTGAAACAGAGACATGTAAAAGCAGTCTGCTTTTCAGTCAGCTCCACCTTGTCCACTGAAGCTCAGTGGACAGACAGTGACAGACAAGGCCAGAGGAGACACAGCAACGCACCACAGGGTAGGCGAAAAGCTGTGCCCTTTTTGGCTTTGTGTTGCTAACCGGAGGAACTGAGGGCTTGTAACTTTGAGGAAGGTGGTGGTACTCCCCAAAAACAGGTTGTTGGCCCACAGCCATCTTATGTGTAAAATGAAGTTTCTATTGGAAAAACTTCCTAGCACAGGGGAGGCTAGAGAAGAAGCAAGCAGTGAGGGGCACTGGAGAGAAAGGAGGAGAAGTACAGCACAGGAGAGAAAAAAACCAAACCAAAACAAAACCTGGGTAATAAGCCAGCCTACAGGGGGGAAGAGAGAGGCAGACTCAGAGGTAGAGTCCCACCCATCTGCCTGGTATCTTAGCTGCCATCCAAACACATAACTGGATCCTCACTCCCCCAGGCAGAAGAGATCAGCTCCACCTTTATACCAGCACTTTTCCCTGGGTCAGGAGAAAAGAATTAACTATTCAGCTGCCAGACCCTGCCTGAGTTTGTTTTCTGCTCTGATTGCCATGAGGCACCGAGGCAAGTGCTCAAGCCTGCTCCTGTTCCAGGAAAGCTCCAGCTGTTGAGATAACCAAAGTCAACACATGTATAAGCTTTGAGGAAGCCTAGTGGATTTCCCTGATGAGTAGTTTTGTTCATTTGTTTGTACAGATGATAGCAAACACCTTAAAACCTCAGCATGGGATCTCTGGTTTCTGAGCTGGCTGGTTTAAGAGGCTTCTCGCTTGCACATAAATTGGGCTGTTTGCTCTTGGTTTCTGGACCATCCTTTCAACTCATTCCACATCTAGAACAATCAACCAGCACTAGTTCAGTGAAAGTTAAACTCCTAACAATGTGGCACAGCTTGTTGGGAATATATTGCCCCTCAGGAATTTGACATTCCATTTCAGAATATTAATGCTGAACTGCAGGAA
>NW_010389093.1:21120-37426 GCF_000710305.1 Buceros rhinoceros silvestris
ATTAATGCTGAACTGCAGGGAGGCTCATTTGAACAACAACTCCAAGTCGCACCTGACTCCTATTGATAGCGTCTGAGATGTAAATCACAAAAAACTGTTATTCATCTCACTGCATAGACAGTGTTTCTATTGCCTCTGTTAAGATTTATCAGTACCAGCCAAAACTGAAGCAGCTGCCTTAGCTTTTGCTCACAGCCTAATCACCAGAGGTGGAGCAAGACCATTTGGGTGCACCTTCAGAAGAAAAGGCCACACCACATGAAAAGCAGATGTCTTTAGCTCATACAGGCATGCAGCAGAACAGGCAGGACCAATAACTCTCCAGCCAAAGTGGGCAATCTTGTTTTACTCATCAGAAGATGGACCAGAAACGTATTCCATGACACTGATTCTTCTGTAGGCTGTTGACTCGTGGTGTCTATTTACTCTAGTGAACAGTGGATTAAAATGTAGAATAGCAATAAATACAGTGATTGCAGCTGACATGGGGGCCTGGATAGTGTTCAAAGGATACTGAAGGACAAAATTCTGTATTTTGAAAGAAATATTAGGTAAGAAAAACAAGGGGTTTACTGTTACTAAATGAACTCTAACTGTTACTGCTGTGTCATTGCAGCAAATTATGGTAACTGTGAAATTAATGTAAAAGACAGTATTTTTCCAGTTTGGATTAAAGCTGCACTATCTCTGTCAACTTCCCTCACCAGCTTTCTGAGATGCATGGGTGTTCTTATTAATCAAACCCTGGAGGAGTGAGTTTCCAAGAACCACATGCATAATTATCTTAACCATGCATATCCTAGCCCCTAGCCGACTCATCTGCCTATCTAAATGCCATTTTCTGTCCCTCCTGCCTAAAACCAGGCCTGTCCAGGCCGAAGCAGGAGAGGAGGGGTGCTGTTAAAGTGACCTCTCTCAACCCAGCCATATGACAACAGCTGCTGGCATGAGTGCTGGTGGCGGAGGGTAGGCAGTAGTGAGGCTGGACTGCAAGCCTCAGGGCTTGCAGAAGGAATTTGATTCTCTGATGGTGGACTGGGCCATTATTCCTCTCTCTGGTCACCATCCTGGAGCCTCTCAAGGGCTCATACAGAGCAGCCGTGTGGCCACAACCTTTCTGTGGCATATGAAGACACTGGTGCGAGCTGGTGACACGGGGAAGGAGCAGGCAGAGCCGCAGTGCAGCACCAACAATGCCAGACAGTACTTCAGGGAGCAGCAAGAAAGTAGGTGAAAGCTCCTGGAAAGTCTCCACAGGGCCCGGTGATCCCCTAGGACTCTAGGGGTGTGAGCCATTGGGTTATGGGGGATCCCGATGTCAGGGCAATGGCCTGCCACATGCTGAAGTCAATTCCAGTAATAACCATGAGCAGCACCGCACAACTGAAGTTTAGCTGTCCTAACCCCCCTATTCTACACTCTCTGTGCTACAGGTGCTCTGCCTCTGCGGTCCTCCTCACGCCCTACCTTAATGCTGTTTGCACGGTACCTGCATTTTACTGGAGTGCCCATGCCTGCTTATGCTCCCACCTGTGCTTGCTGCTGGCTCCCCTGCAGCCAGCCTTGTTCTCAACTCTTTAAAGCACAACCCCATCTCTTGCCACCTCCAGCCCGCAAGCTAATCTACTGGAGCCAAGTGCTACTTCTTTGGAGGGTCCTCCTGTCCCACGGTGACTATGGGAGCAGCAGCTCCTCCTGTGTGCATCACGCCCCACGCCCCACAAACATTGTCCCTTTTCTCTTCAAAACCAGAATTTTTTCTCTCAAACTCTTCCTTTAACCTTTTGACTGCTATTTATTCACTTATTCTGTGTTAGGAGGAAGAGGTGGCAGTGGAATATAACTGCATTTGAAAGCCTGTGCAGTGTTATGAACTGGATCCAAAGCATACAAGAAGTGCCCTTTTTGGTTTTTTATCATTGAATCAAATCCCCACTAAAATTTTTAGGAAGCATTCAATACTTCGCATTTTAGTATTTTGGCCTGGTACAAAGACCTTTAGCACCACTTGGTTAGGAAGTAAGTGAATCAATCTCTGTGGGAACTATTTTTCTTTGACTTCTTCCTCCTACCTCCTTGGGTTTCCATGCCATAAAATAGTCACATTTGCTATGCTTCAGAACTTACACAAGAATTCCCCTCTACCATATTTCAGACAAAATAAAGGATTTTGCATGTTAAGCGTTAAACTTAAATACTCTCTTGAGCACAGTCAAAGTTGTCATTCTCATTTTTTGCTATATGGAATTATAGTTAAATATGATTATGTATATTTATTTCCTTTGCTATTGTGAAGTAAAACCTTTGGTAGAAAAGTTTTGCTCTTCTTTTTGTCAATTTTCCAGTCTATTCTGGAATCTAAATTGATGAAAAGCCTAATCTGATTCAAATAAGATTGACTTAAATTGGAATCAAGATCATTAACACCAAAGACTTTCATCTCCTCAGGGACGAAAGGAGTTTTCATTTACCTCACCATCAGTGCAGTCTGCTGAAGAAAAATTTCTTAAAATAATTCATCTTGCTGCTTCACTGTTCTGGGTCTTGTTATAACTCTTTTGGTCCAGACTGCAGGAAAGCACAAAACCCCTTCACCCGTTCCAGTGCTGTCAGTCACTCATCATTACTACTTTACCGCACAGACTCCCACAGATTCTGATCTTTGCTGTAAAGGTGCCTCATTAGATGTTGTGCACATAAGACACCGTATACATCAGCAGCGTGTACATCAGCAGATACATCTGACCATTAACTTGATAAAACCCTCCAAAAGAACAGAGCACAGTATTTAAATAAAACTGTGCTGCAACAGAGCAATTCTAGTAAGAGATGGCTGTCTTTTGGCCTTGTATCTGTATGTGCTTCTATACATCACAAGCTCCAGGTGCTGAAGTGAGTACTGATAAAAGATTTATTCCGAGGCAGTACATTACCTTGAACAGCATCACAGTCCTGGATACCAGTGACAAATGAATAATGGAAGTAATTTTTCTGCCGATAGACTGTATATTTGTCTGCGTCTCCTGTCAACATGTTTCTGAACTAGTGTTTGTGTATCTAGGGCATGAATTTACATAGAATATGAACAGATATTATTTACTATCGGTTATTTTGCAGATGCAATATATTTTTACACTTTTATTTCTTAAATAGCATTTCTCAGAAACCAAAAAGCAAGTAAACAGTCTCTAATTCAATATTTAAAGTAATGAGTGCAGAGTGGCAAAGTTGATCAGTCCTGTAACTCCACAGCAAATCTTCTTTTGATTTTAGAACTTAAAATCTTTACATGAGTGGTCTACCCATTTCATATGTAAACTGGCAGCTAACTTGCCTGCAGGAAGGGAGTAACTGCTGTTTCAGAGAGGCTACATTTACTCTTTTGTGACAGTAAATTTTGTATCGAACCTTTAGCATCCAGCCCATGAAGATCAAAATGTAAATAACTGCTTAATTAACGATCAGACATAGATATTCTGGGGTAGGAGTTGTAGGAGTTTAACCCCCACCACCACTACCAACCAGTGTCCGCGCGGTGTCTGCACCACCTGCCACATAACCTGGCTGTGCTGTACGATAGAGACTGGGGCTAGGTCTCTTCCTGAGGCGTGGATCATAAGGCGAAGGCAGAAGAGAAGAAACTGAACCTTGGCATATTTCCCATCTCATTCTGAAGAGATTTAGGCCTTGGAGCAAAGAAGGAACAAGTGGTCCCTGCTTGAGGAGACAGACCTTGGCAAGGCCGAAGAACAGGTTTGGGAAACCACTGTGCGCCTATGGTCCATCCTGTGCAGCCTGCACGAGAACTGTCTGTGCTTCAGTCCTTGATAACTGAGACAGACAGACAGAGACGGGATTTGGGGAAATGAGTCTGACATATCACATTCCCTTGGCAAAGGCTAGTGACAAGTCACGTTGAATTCTGCTGGTTTCCTCTCAGTTCGGACATTATCCCAAGGTTATCACAAGGTTGGAAAGGATCGTGCTCCTCACTTCTCCTAGCCTGAAGAGTTGATCTCTTCATAATTTTTTGTGAAATTACTTCCTCCCTGACTATAGCTGTCCTCCTGGAAGGATGCCGTATTTATTTTCATTAAAAATCGTTGTCTAAAATTCACTATGTTGTTTGGGCTTCTGCATTGCTAGCTATCAGTTCAAGTTGTATATCCCTTGATGACTTCACATCTGACTTCCAAACTTGCAACACTGCTCTTCTGCTTCTTTCCTCTTGACCATCAACTTCTAGTTTCTGGTCCATTTCAATCACCCTCTGTCTCTTTCCCAAAGTACATCCTGAAGCACCATTATTTTGACTCCTCCAACCAAATCCCAAAACAGACGAGAAGCAGCTCCACAGGAGAGAGGCCACAGGCCAGCTCACCAGGTTGAAGTGGGCAAGAGGCCGTCACTGAGCATAAACCTTGTCTGTGGTCTGGTGAGGAGAATCTACAGGAAAATTTGTGTTAAAATCTCATCATAACCAAGGCTTCCTGCAGCACACAAGTCTTGAATCCTCTGAAAAGCTTCTCTTACACATTTCTTCATTACTGGAAGAGTTGCTAGGTCAGTGGATCATGAGACTTCTGCTTTACTTGCCCAGATCTGCAGAGATTTCCGGGCTGCTGGGCAGTTGTATTGTATCACTCCCTTTTCTTGTTTCTTTTTTTTTTTCTGTATGAATTTTGATTACGCATAAACCAACACACTATTTAAAATAAAAACAGTAATGAAAGAAGAAATCAGGGCATCAGTGGAGCTGACTGTATTGCACACTGATTCAAAAATAAAATTTTATAGGACAGCAAATTTGTGCAAGTCTCTTACTCCAATTAGACTTTCAGTTACAGTGAGCACTGTCAGCCAAAAAGAAATGTGTTAACAGTTCAGCAAATGCTGAATCACAGTGGACACCTTATAAATAGCCTATCTCATTTCAACATACATAAATTTGCTGTTTTCATTTTCCCTGTAGTGATGGGTGACATAATATACTAACATCAAGACACAACTGTAACAAATTCCAATGGAGAAGAACACAATCTTAGTAAGTGTTAGGTTTGAGGAGAGATTCATAAAACTGCCGCAACAAATTCATTCATGATTTTCATTCAGCCATTGCATACAGAGAAAAGCATGCCACCGGGTATAGCAATGTTTCCACGGCTATGCCTGGTGGCAGAGAATAAGCCAGTCTTCAGGCCAGTGCTACATATTAGTCACCAGGCACCTTTAGATTTGAACTACAGATCTATGCTCCATTTTTATCAGCAAAGGATAGGAATAGTAGCTAAAAATGAACAGTGCTGCATTCATTTTAATCTGCCTGGCACCGAAAACCTCTGCCCAACTGTAGACTGTTAAAAAAACCTGTGCATTTGCTCCATAAATGAGCTCAATTACCGGTACCGCTCACAGCAAAGGAATGATGCTTCATATCTGTGTTAGGCCTTCAACACAGCCATCGCCTTGGGATTTCCATTTGCGGAGAACCAAGGCACAGAGCAAGTAAGTACAAAGAACCCCTTTGAGCTGAGTTAAGTTTCATACCTCAAGCTTGCACTGGTAATAAATGGAGAAGAATTCATGTTCAGACCATCTTCCTTAGGTCTCTGACCCCACTCACTGGCAACGCAGGGAAGTTAGAAGCTTGATGTCTCTGCTTGCCTTGTGTAAAAGATGAGTCAAGGTGCTTTTTTTCCTGTGAAGAGACTGCTTCTGTCAGAGGAGTCCTGTTATGCCATGACACTGTGACCTGGCCTATCTCCATCTCTGGCAAAGGATAAGATGGATGCACCACCTGCCCTAGAGAGGCTACTCACCCAGGTACGGGGTAGCCAAGGGCAGATGCAGCCAGCTACCTGGGTTGCCCTGTTCACTGATCTCTACACCATGCAAGCCCAGTCACTTCCTAAACTACATGTTAAACCAGCTCACTCTTTGGCCTTCTATTTTTAAAAGTTCACCACAGAATTTCACTGCTCTGGTTTCATAAATACTTCTGACTTCTCAACTACATATATTCCTGACCGGGAAAACTTTTTGTGACTAGTCGGTGATGGCCAGGCTCATGTGGTTCCTCTGCCCACTGCCTCCTCTTACCCTGCCAGATGCAGAGCACTGGGTTAGGGAGACCTTACTTTGTGCAAAATGGCACGGATTTCTGGGAGAGAGATGATAATGGTGCCGTGATGCCCTGAACAGAACTGCTCACAGACCTCTGGGAAAGGCATTCTCCCCTTTGCCAGGCCTCAGCTGGTGTGGGGGGGCTTCCAGACCCTAGGCGCTCCCTCCCCAGCTCAGCCATGAGGTCCTGCGGGGCAGCAGGGTAGGTAGCAGGGACACACTGGGGGCTGTGCCAGTCTGTGACGTTTTCTGGAAATGACAAGGGAAAGCTCTTTAGCTCTTTACGCCTTATCTTCTTTGCACATTCATTCATGGATTTGGCCATAAAGCTGTAGATGCATGTATCTGTTAACACATCTGGAGAAAAGAAAAAGATACATTAAACTCCCGTTAAACTGACAAAACAGTTGAAGGTCAGCCTTTGCTGAGAGTCTGGCAAAATTTGAAGCTACTTTATCCTCTGTGCAAACAGTAAAACAATGGTCAGGATCCTGATCCCTTCTCCCCCTGCTTTACCTGAGTTGTTGCTAGGAAGCTTGGTTGTCCTGCTGCCACCAGTTTAATTCAAGGCAACAGAGATCTGCATAAGATCCAGAGTGATTTTAAAGGCTTAAAACAGGCCACAGCTTGGCCAAATATCTGAATTAAAAATCTGTTTCCAAGGTTTTGGCCAGCAGCTCCTGCCGTCGCTGTGGCAGGCTGGAAAGCTGAGCTCACAGCTGTGCACAGCTTCCCACATCCAGGGCTGGAACATTTTAATTGGGGAAGTGTGTGGAAAACTAAAGGGTCAGGAACCCATTAAGACAGAGGAAGGCTTGAGGATTCTGGAGCGGGGGGTGGTCTGGGGGTTTTCTCTTACAGAAGCAGAGTGTTGGACTGCCGAGCCGTCCTGTTGTTAGGTGAGGGAAGCATCCTGAGAAAACAGCCCCTCAGTACCAGACACTGTAGCATTGTTTTATTTGCTGCAGGGGTGTGTCCTTCATATATAAATAGAGCGAATGATGTATAATGCATACCTAGGTACTTATACACTTAGTTCCTAAGTAACTATACACTTAGTTTTTTGCTCACTCCTTCCCAGCGTTGTGTCTGCAGCTGAGCTCGCCATTGGTACCAATTAAGTTTTGCCCCCTTCCCAGAGCAGTGAATTTGGCCTGTTTACTGATCCTCTTGTCTTGTAGATGCCACCTTCAAGCAGACTCTTTCAGGCAAACATTTCAGCCTTCAGTATCATACTGGCTGACTTCAGCTAGAGGAAGTGACTAAAAACAATGTTATAAGGGAGCAATGGACGCAGAGGGAACAAATCCTGAGCAACTGCTTTTGGTTTGCTTTTAGCTCTGAGGTCAGTCGCTGCATTGCAAAGGTGCTATGTGCTAGAAACCTTCTCTAATTTGTTCCCGGTCAAGTTTAGTCTAATAATAAAAACAGCCTTGTGGGGAAAGTCTCAGTGTTACAGAGAGTAGTAAGGCACCCAGCTCCCACCGCTCCTAAACACCACTGCACTGCAGCAGGGTGACTCTCAGAAAAAAGCTCAGAGGAAGACATGAGTACAAAACAGGGGTGCTTATTTGTGAAGGGGGCTCTAAACAAATGCCTTATCTTACCTCTGTCCTTGTACAACCATGGTTAAAGCAAGACTCTCACTGATATATCTCAGTCATGTCATCCGCTTGTCATTATTCTGGCGAAAGAGAGGACTCACATTCCCACTGCATGGCTGCAGTGTGGTGTGCAATAAGAAATAGATGTGCATGTATCAGTGGAATTTTCCAAGGGCAGTACACAGGGTGCTTCCTCTTTTCTTTCATAACAAACCTATCTCTGGCAGCTTCCAGGCACAAATATGTGTGTGAAAATCAAAACAGTCAATTTTGAACTCTTGTGTGCTTTTCTTTTAGTAGTCTCAATAAAAGCGAAAGAGAATCACAAAAAAATCATCAATATGACATAAACAATCCTTATAGCATATGAGAACATAACTTTAAAAGTGCAGAACTGTTACAATTAATGTGCTTGTTCAAGAAGAATCCTTGAAAACAAAAAAAGCCTGTAAAAGGAGCACTAGTGTTGAAAATTCAAAACCTATGATTTGTTTCCTGGAGAATTTCATCCATGACAGTCCAAATACACACAGGCATGAACATGCACATAAACCCACATCTAAATGCTTTTGTTAAAAGAATATTTTTATGACCAGTATTTTTCAACAGAAATATTCTGCTCTGCTCCACCAAAAAGCTCTCTTTTAATCAAAGGAAATTGCAGAGATCCTTGAGAGTATGAAATGTGTTTGCAACAATCCTATATTATTAACTCCTGATGGTACATCTGTTTCATCCTATTCAATAAAGCCTTTTATAGATTTTGATTGTCCCCTTTCTCACAGCAGACTAACACTTTGTGCTGTAGGCTCTGGATGTGCACCCTTTTGTTTCCTTGTCCTTCCATGTGCCATTGCTGTCCTGGAGCCTTCCATCCAGAGCTCGCTCCTGTTTTCTGCCGCTTTAGTGAAGATCAGACTTGTGGGGGCGGTTCTTATCTTTGCCCTTGGCTTGGTTTGTGCTGTTATAAATGTCTCCAGCATTTCACTTCATACAACACTTTCATAAAACCTGTGAAGACCAGTGGGGTTTTCAGCAGTCGCACCTCACACCTCAGACATGTATCTGATGGCCTTCCATCTTCTCTTTAACTAAACACTTCTTCTCAGCTGTCTACCACTTGACTCCACCTACTTTTTTGCTGTTTTCACATTATTACCTTTTCATTAAAGAACTCCTCAGGAGATGGACCATTTTTTACTAGTTATGTAACACCTTTGAAGGCCTCTGTGCTGTCATTGCCCCCCATAAATTCTGTTCTTGAAATAAACTGCAACTCTCTCCCTAGCCTATACACATCCACACAAGGGAAAACCAAGCTTCAGCCACTGAAGGTCCAGATTATGCATAGGGTGGATTCTCAGGTGATCTTGGTAATAAACCCCATGTTTAAAAGAAACTTTAACCCCACCTCTGAAAATTTTGAACATTTCAGGGCTCTGCACTTACAAGTGGATCTTCCTCCAGGAGAGCAAACTCCCTGCAGAAGATACACATGAACTTTCTCTCTGCTTGTTTATTTGCTGTTAAAGGTTGTGAACCTTTCACAACCTGGTTATTACCTGGTTATTACCTGTAATTACCTGGTAAACAACAAAACATGGCCACACTGTTTGCATAAGGGCAGAGATCTTGCTGATACCGAACGGTTTCCGCTCAATCCAGCCCTCTTCAATGTTGTGAGACAGTCATTCGAACACAGCAAAGGTGTCGAAACCTCATGCCCATATCCAAACACAAGTATTCATCCTGAACTACCTTACTGTGCGATCTGGGCTGCAGCTAATCCTGGGGACTCGACTAGGTCTCTTAGACAGACCAACTGTAGTTTTCCTTCCCCCCACCCAGGCTACTGTCCAGACATTCCATGCAGGTTTTTTGGCATAGACACAGGCGTGTTGAGCTATCAATTTTCAACATAATCTTGAATCGTAACTGTAATTGAAGGAACTGTTCCTACTGTGAGCTGTAAAGGCCTTTGCCACCAGAAAGGAGATTAGCTCGTATTTATCCAGCTCACAGACAGCTACATCACTTGAATGAAGCTCAGTATCTCCACTGAAAAAGGTTATGTGCAAATAAAAGGAGCCATTTACCAAGCACTTACAAAACAGTTCCAAGATGTTGTTATGAATCTTACATCTCTTGCCTAGACAGAGCTGTGCTGGAGATGATTCAGCCTTGTTTGATACAAATGGCTGTCAAAATCGCAGCCAAACTGGCTGATAAAAACCACTTTTGGCAAACTCCATTCCTGGCCCCTAAACTCCAGTCTCCAAGAGGCAGTGCAGCTCCCCTGCACTGGGAAAATTGCCTCTTCCTAGCCCACTGCTAAATCTCTAGCCTGAAAGTCTCTAGGTTGAACGCACCAAGGGAGTGGACATCATTTCTCCAGGTTGCCACACCACGACCCCACTCCTGCTCCCACCCCAGTCCATCTGGGTGCTCCTGGCCCCAGAAAGAGCTGTTCTTCTTCTGGCAGTGCCTTTTGCATCCAGGTGAGCAGTGGGACCACTCCTGTGGGCAATATGAATAAAAGCGGCCATGCCTGCGCATTGTAAAATAAGATATCTTCCTGTGTTACCAACACTGACATCAAGTAATGTGTCATCTTATAAACTCTTCTCTTTGGCCATTTTATTTTTTACCTTTGTTTGGTGATGTGGTTTATCCCCTGAGCTCCGTCTTACCTCAAGTAGTTGTTTCTCAGTAATTCTTCCAAGGGTAAGCAATGTCATTCACAGATGGCCTTCCAGATGTCAGGAATAAGCCTCAAGTAAAGCCAATGTTTCACCATGAGTCCGGTAATACATGGTCTTAGTTCCTCCTCTGTTCCCTTCATTCCTTCCTCACCACTTTGGTACAAGGTTGAGCTCCAATTGCTTTGCGTGTGCACTGCACAGACATGGTGCCAATGACTGTGAATTAGACCTTGGGAAAGATGGGGATCACAGACCCACAGGATGCACCGTCTACCGGGGAGGCTCATATGTGGGCCAAGCAGCTCTGACAATGTAATAAATGTCTGAGACAGTCAAACAATGTAATTGTCTGTGCTAGGGAGCTGTGTAGACATCGATGAAAAATGATCTGCAGAATCTGTGTTCTGCGTATCTCTAGGAGCACTCCTGTCTTTCCGCAGCATTAGAAGCCAGCCCTCCATGATCAGACAGAAGGAGACCAAGGATGGGATGGTGCAATCTCAGGCCCACATATCACCCACATTTGATATTTGTTATGGCTGCTCTCAAAATGCATCTGTTTTTCAAGTACTTTCCATTCAGACAGTTTTCTGAAAATTAAAATGTCTACTCAGAGGTTTCAGCTTACCTTAGCAAACTGCCCTTGCACAGAGAGGCTGTAGTTCTGTGTCTGTGCCTCCCCTCTGTAAATGGGTTCCTCTGCCACTGACCCCGAGGTTTAGCTGCGACACAAAGAAGCAGTGCTTAACTATTCCTGTGGGCAGCTGATGAATTTGAAGGTAGAGATGTTTGTGCTTTATAAAGAGCACAAAGAAGCCTTAAGGAATATCCTTGCAGGAATTTTTGCTGATGCAGTTTATTTTGTTGCTTCCTAATTGGAAGGAGGCCTTGTTATCAGCGTTTGTGCCCAATTGCACAGATTGTTTACCTGCTGTGAGGGAGCCACAGCTCTCTGTATTTTAGTCAGAGCTGCTAATACCATTATTTTCTGAGGACACAGCCAACAAAAATATCAAAGCTGCCTGAGGTTAACATGATGGTACCTCCCCCCAGCTTTGACCCTGACTATAAGAAGCTTTGTGGTTACTCAGGGAAAATCTCCCGGTTTTTGAGAGTTTAAAGTTTAGTTTAAGTGGATATAAAGGAGAGCATTTTTACACTACTAAGGGTTATTTAAAGATTGATGATGTTTTCAAGAGCAGAGCCCTGGTTTTGCTTCCCAAGCCCTTCTGAGAACCTCTGCTTAAATTTCAGGTGAGTTTATCTAAGAAGCAGTTCCGACAGGCTTAGGAGACACCAGCCAGTACACACCAGTATCAATAATTAGAACTGACAAGAACCAGATTCTGTTTCCAGATGTTCCTTGACGTCCTCAGCAGAGCCCAGCGAGGCCAGAACCCTCTGATCGGAGGTTCAGTGGAACTTGGTTAAAGAAAAGAAGTCCCTGGAGGATGGATGGGACCCAGAGAACTAGGCAACATGGAACAAGGATCAGTGATTCACTGCATTTCTTTGGAACCACGCAACTTTATTAGAAATGGTCCATTACAAGAAATGAAAGAAATTGGAGTTTTGATGTAGAAAGACAGCGAAGATAGAGGCTGATACTTTCAACCAAAAATTGAAACTAGCAAAGAAACTGGAAACTCACTAGTTTAAACAGTATCCTCCCAAAAACCTTTGCCTAACATGAATAAAATCATGAGTCTCTTTCCTTTAAGGGACCATTCTCAATAAATTGATAATATTTTCCCCCAAGCACTCAGGAACATGCCTGTATTTACATATTCAGTGCTTATAGATAAAATGAGAAATACATGTTTACTAACGCAGTACCTTACACTTGCAGAGGGAGGGTAATTTTTTTTTTCATTCATCTGGATGATTTCAGCCTTTTTTGTTTCATTGAGTATAAGTGTGTTGTCTGCATCTGTGATGGCAGAGCCCCAAAATGGGATGCGAAATACAAAAGTGGCTGGAACTCACTGAAGACCGCTGCTTATTCACATGCTTCTGTCTGAAACAGGTGGATCTGAAGGGAGTTATTTTGAGCTTAAGCTAATGCTGACCTCAGCTGAAATAATTTGCCCTCTCGCTCTTCCTCTGATACAGAGTCAAGTGGGAGTTGTCTGACTGCTGTGTGTGATTGTACACATCTGTCAACAAAATCAGAGATCCGAATGCAAAATGTAGCACTTGGGAACTCTGCATGTGTTTCCGACACTCCCTGAAGGACGTGAGGACCATAAACCAGTGAATGGATTACAATAAGGCATAAACAGAGCACTTTTATCTGTGACAGATGTAATCCTGCTCCAGCACTGCTTATGTTATTTAAAGGAAAATGGTCTCTATTGCAGTCAAGGTCTCTGAATTTCAACTGAGAAAATAAGTCATAAGCATTTTCCCATGTGAATAATTGTAAGCTTCTTTTGGAATTGGTTTGGCAGTGTCATTTTGAAGAGAGCTGGCCGTTACCTGTCACAGAGCACCCCTTCCCCATGAGCACAAGACCAGGAAGGAACTGCAGGCTTTTGCATAGCTTGCCACCCCAAGCAGGGAAAGGCTTGCTTTCTTTGCTGCCTTGGCTTTCCATTTGAGGCAGACATCACTGCTAGCCAGCCAGGCTGTGAGAGTTATGAGGAACAATGTCCCAAAATGAAGCAGCAGGTGCGAGATGTGCTTCTCGCTTGTGCAGACATATGCTACAAAATGTTGCAGCCTTTCCTGCATAATATCTTAATGTATAGTCATTAGGCAGGACAGAGTGGAGAGTCCACATATGGAAAATGTCTCTTATTTGGAGACAGGTGCACGTCCTTCCCCTTTGATGCTGGCACATGCAAAAATACTGATATGCTGACTCCAAACTGCTGATCACCTGATAAGAGGAAAATCCTGAAGGTGGCGGGAATTTTACAGTGTTTTAAGCTTGAAAAAGTTTTTTAATAATTAATCCCAGAAGCAGCCAGCTGGATTCTGAAAGACTGCATCTGGATTTCAGTGCACTGATAAGTCCTACCGGGGAAATAAATTGAAAGATGAAGACTAGGAGTTAAGGCCATGCTAAGTTCAGGCAACATGGGCATATGGCATTGAATTAGCTTACTGCTCTGGACAGCCTCTAAGGTACTCACAGCTTTTGAGTCAGAAAGTGAATTGTGCATATCAAATAGCTGGGCAAAGGGGTGTAGCTGAGTAGAATATTTATATCAATAAATGGCCAGATTCCAACTTTTTGAAGTGCTGGATTATTTTAGTTTTCCCTAAAAGTAGATTCTGAGGAACTCCGGTGAGTTCCAAGACATTCTAGACTCTTTAGCCAGCCAATAGTCAATCACAGACACTGACTTCCCATAGGAAACAAACATGCAGAGCAGCTGGTGGCAGGGGTTTAAGGACCTTTTGCATTGTATTACCAGGCAAAAACTGGTAGAATTCGGTCAGGACAGTCACTGAAAAGGCTAATTAGAAGAACCATACTGATAAAGGTCTAATTATCTGCAGATTTTTGAAAGATTCAGGCATCAAGTGAGAGTAAGAATGATGTGTCTATTAGCACTGAGATGAAAGTAAGAAGTTTAAAATTCCGGTTGAACTCCAAAAAAATGCCCACAAACCCATGAATCCAGGCAATGCGGTCTGTGAAATAACTTTTCAGTGGAAGGGGGCAAGTTTTATTTCTTGGGACATTAAAAAAAACAGTCAAAACCTAAGAAATGAATTGCAGAAAATGGGCATACATTGTCATAGAGATGAATTAGATGAACTGCATGGCACAACAGACATTTTTTCATCTCTGTCTCTATTCATCTTTAGCTAAGAGACATATCATACTGTTGTACCAATCCAGTGATTTTGTAGACTTGATCTTTTGACACAGACACATGAATACACCTCACCAAATTCCTCTCTTTGTGCCAGCCATTGTGGTTTAGATTGTTATACAGATCACACCATGCACTGCAGTACTGTTCCCAGCTGAGATGATCGGTGACTTCCAGGTCAAAGAAATTCAGCGGGGTCCAACAGCAAAAATAACACACTGACGTAAATCCGTCCGCATTTATTCAGCTGCCGCTGAGCTCATGCTCAGGCTCAGTCCCATTGCTTGTATTGCCCTTTCCGGATGCTCTGTGTGCATGCTAGGACAAAGACGCAGGCACTGGAGCCACGCTGCCTCCAGTTGTCGCATTTCTTCCCCTACTTTCCTAGCCTTTCACCTTCTTCCTTTACACTCTGGATGTGTGAAATCTTGGGCTTTCCCTCAGTGGTGCCCAGAGAAGCAGAGAAGATATTACTAAGGAAGCACAATACTTCTCTAGTCTCCAAGGGAGTCAATGGAGATAGAAGCATGTTTTTCCTTCCCTTTGCATGTTCCAGAGTAAGGATAATTTGCAAAAGAGGGAGTTTTCCTCGTGTCTATTTATTAACAATTAGGTTTGTGCAGCATGTGCTATGATATACGCATTTTCGTGGTGGTATTAGTTAGATGTTATTGACTGTGAAGCTTTGATACCTAGCACAACTGTGAAATTTCCACAATAAAATAGGTTAAATGCTGCCATACTTATCAACTGCACAAGCTACTTCCCAGTGTGTATCTTAAGAAAGTGACACCCCAGTGGCTTCTAGGACAAGGAGTTTGCTGGACAAGTTTGTGAATGATTTTGAAAACTGGAGGAATAGAAGGGCACTGTTGTTGCTTCAAGGGCAGCTCCCAAACAGGCAGTGAAGGAAGATGTGTGACATACCCTGGTCATGGAGAATGATCTCTTCCTGTCCCCTGCCACCCATCCAGAGTTAAGTACATGTGCATATCTGTCCTTAGAAAGCCAATTTCAAACATATTTTCTCCACTGTGAGTGTCAATGCACTGAACTCATCCCATAACCCTCCGCTGCTTACAGTACTGGTGCATCTTTCCAGTCCCTGCCAGAGAGGAAAGGCTCTTTGGACTTACCACAGTTTATTACGGCATGAAGGGTTTGGTTTGTTCCAAGCATGAGGGCATAGGTACAGCCAAGACAAGCTGCAAAATTCTTCTGTTTCTCCCATGACCTGTCGTCACCTGCTCTCTAGCCAAGATGTGGTTTGGAAGAATCAGTGGGTAAACAGCATGTGGAGCAAATCATATCTGGAAAGAGAAGAACTCAGAAGGACTGCTGCATGTCTAGCTGGCTCTTGTGCGGGGATCTTCTTGCTGGTCTCTGCAGGCGGCAGGTGGACAAGGACTTTTATTGATATTACCCTATACTCTTTGTTTTTATCTCACAACTGTACCTGCTAGTAAGCAAGTATGGCAGGAAATCAGCTTTTGCGGGGGAAGAGAATTCACCTCTCAGGAGGAATACTCCAGGTCTGTGCCAAGTTCCCTTTAGTTTGTTTTCTGGTTGATGCCATGTTGTTATATGTAACCTGTGTATGTAACACAATTACATGTAACACAGCAGGGAAGAAACTGTTTTCAATGTATGGGTGGAAATAATATGACTTACGCTCATATATTCAAGTAAATTATCTACCCATATTACAAATGACACAGACAAGCTTTTAAAATCAAACCTCTTTTCCTCGGACCAATGCTGTTTCTTTCTTTGATTGAGTGTTATGTGGTGTTTTTTTAGCTTGGAAAGAGTTGTTTTCTTTCCTGCTTTTCTAGTTCCTGTATGCCAGAGAAAAGAGCTGGCTTTGATTTCAAACAACGTAGGAGAACATTTCAGTTTGGAAATATAGCAACAGAATATTAACTGACATAGCTTTGTTAAATGCTATACATTAAGATCAGAGCCTAGTCTGTAACATTCGCTTTAAAAACCTCTTACTCTTTAAACTGCTCAGCAGTGCCAGTACAAGGGAAAGAGGAAAAGAACAAAA